>NC_068925.1:8434584-8627084 GCF_023091745.1 Budorcas taxicolor
ATGCTTCTCTGCCCATGACCTCACTTGCCTCCTTCTCCCACTATTTCCTCTCCCTTCCTTCCTCATTTCTCTCCTCTTGTCCCTGTTCCTTTCCTTCTTCCTTGAACCTCCACAAACACTAGAGTTCTCCAACAGGGGCACATTGGAAGAAGGACCATGGGTGTATGACCAGCACCTCCAATCAGCCCATTATTGAATTAACCAATCCATCCCTCCCAGGGAGGACTTGGCATGGATCTGAGAATGTTTTGACCCCTGCGGGAGGGAAGGACAAAAATTCCACACAACAGAGACTTTCCTGTTGACTGGGGTGACCTGAGGTATCTGGGAGATGCTTAATGTTCACAGCAACACCTCAAGTTTCCCAAACCCTTAGAGAGGACAGAGGCAAATGCTCCCAATTACATTTAGCCAGAATGCTGTGGCAAGGGTCCTCCATAAACACCTGGTCGCTGCAGGGTTTGCACTGAGACTTGGAAAATTGGAGGGATGAGACCTGGGAAGGTGGAAGGAAAGGACAGAGGATGGGGCAGGCCTGGGACTGGGGAGAAGGGGCAGGACTCTCTGGATGCCTGATGCAGCAGTGGGTTTTGAGAGCAGAAGTGACCCCAGGACCTGCTGCCCTGGGACTGCTTAATCCCAGGACACCAGGTCAGCTGGGCTGTGAAAGCAAGTGTGTGAAGAAGCCCAGTGGCCCCTTCACAGACTCTAGAATCTGCAGCCATGGAGGGTCTCTAGGAGCAGCTGGACATAGACCTATCACATGGAAGCATATCAGCCTTGGCTGGTGCAGAGGCTGAGATGAGCTCCAGGAAACCGAGCCCAGGCAGGGACCCAGAGCCTGTGTGCTGTAACTCATCCACCCTGGGAGCACCCTTTACATGAAGAATTAACAGTGAGGACAGACATGAAGGGAAGCCACAAGTCCTGAAAGCTCAGGAGGAGAGAGTTCACGTCTCACACACTACCTCACATGTGCTACAAGTACATGTTTCCAGGGTCAAGTGGCAATGCGAGTTTTGTGCCCACTAGGATGTGGCCATCATAGTTCCACATGCAATAGAAACAGAGTCTGCAGTGCACAATACCCGACATGTGCTGACCAGAGACCAGGCTTCCATACTAGTGGAAGCGCAGAAAGAGCAGCTCTTACGGGCAAAATAATGTTTGAAGAGGAAAGCAACAAAAGGTGTTTATAAACAGAGCGCAATGCAAGTCCAGGACACAATTTCTCTATCATGTCATTAAAATATGAAAATAGTAAGTCAGAACTCTACACAGAGTTCCTTCTTCCTAATTTCATGTTCACCTTCCTTAGCCTCCAAGCAGGGTGTTTAACCCTAAATTTCCAGGAAGCCTCTCCCATCAGATCCCAACTGAATGCTGTTTCCTGCCAGTGTCCCCTTCCTCATCACTGCACCAAATGCTCTCCACAACGCATTCCATAGGAACACAACCAGGAGCAACAAGGTGATTAGAATGAGCGACCCACCCACTTCCGCTCCAGTTGAGGCCCTGCTGGCTCTCACAGCATCACCCTGAACTTTTCCCTAGGATTCTGGAAAGACACTTCACTGTGGATAGCAGATGGCAGTCATCTGTGCTCTGTGCAGTCAGAGCCCTTCAATAAGACACTGACCTCAATAGCAAACCTAAAGACAGAGATGCTGAAAGAGTCAGTTCTCAACCTCTCACTTCTACAGGCCCTTTAGAGCTCTCACCTTCATGCTGAGCAACCTGAAATTCCAAGTTGTTCTGACATATGTAAAACATGCCTTTAAGCAAATTATAACAGTCACACCTGGCTAGTGGCTACCACACTATAACCCACAACAGCCACTGTGTAAGCTTATACACGGGCATGTGCTTAGTCACTGAGTCATGTTCAACAATTTCAGACCCCATGGACTGAGCCCTCCTGGCTCCTCTGTCATGGAATTCTCCAGGCAAGAACACTGGAGTGGGTGGTCATTTCCTTCTTCAGGGGATCCTCCTGACCCAAGTTTCAAACCCAGGTCTCCTGCATTGCAGGTGAATTCTTGACCGTCTGAGTCACCAGGGAAGAGTGAATGAATCTGGAGATCAGTACCATTTATTCTAACACTTCTGATAGACTGTGGTAGAACAGTTTTTGGAATGCCAGGGGACTCTGTTACAAGCGAGGGTGTAGGGCTTCCCAGGTGGCTCAGTAGTAAAGAATCTGCCTGCCAATGGAGGAGACATGGGTTGGATCCCTGGGTTGGGAAGAGGCTTTGGAGAAGGATATGGTGAACCACTTTATATTCTTCCTTGGAGAATACATGGACAGAGGAACCTGGTGGCATATGGGGCATGGGATCTCAAAGGGCCAGACAAAACTGAGTGACTGAGCATGCAAGGCTATATATAGGATGTTACCACCTCTCTGTTATTTTCCCTCTCCTGATTATTTCCTCTGCATTTTCTGGCCATTTCAAGATAGCTGTTTGCTGATAGATTAGCAAACACAAGACTTCTGCCCCATGAAACTATTTAGCCTGAGGGGTTAAGAGAGGGATGGGATGCTCTACTGGTTTCCATGGTAACCATTGCAACCCAGAAGCCAACCTGCTGTTCATTCCCACTGTAACTGGTGGACTCCCTATCCCCCGAGTGAAGATTGCTGCAGCTGCTGTCTTCTGCCTGTCCCCTGCTATCCACAGTGGGTGTCTCTCCAGGACCCTTTTACTTCAGACATGGAAATCACCCCGTCTAGTAAACCTTTGATATCTCTGTCAACTCTGGGATCTTTCTTTGGTCTCAAGTCTAGATAAGCCCAGGACTTGCAGGCCTTTGAATTGTACCCCAACAGTGTCTGCAGAGCATCTGACTGGCTTGATTTGATGATTCGTTTGGAGGCATTTCCTGGGCTCATGCACACATGCCAGGTACTCATGAGCCTTTGGGACACTGAAATAGCAATGTCAACACCCAGATCTTAGAGGAATTCCCAGCAGGTGTTCCTCTTGAGGGGACAGGTATGGACACAGGGCCCAGGGCTCCTGTGCTGACCATCATCAGACAAAGGAGGAGGGAGGGAGAGACATTGTGTCTCCTCACAAGCCCATCCCTACACCACTGACTCTGAGATCAGGGAAGGAGGGACACAGGGCCTTCAGAGAGACATGACCAGCACACTGAACACTACACAGCACACTGAGGGAGTGACTCAAGGGACGAGAAATTAACATGACATTCCATGCTCATAGCCTGGAGACTTAGTACTATTGACATTTCTACAGAATCTAAACCTAAGTAAAGGTTCACTGCAACACCAATCAAAATATTAACGTCATTTTCATAGAAATAGAAAAACTAATTCCAAATATATGTATGGAACCACTAAGAACTCCAAATAGACAAAATGATCTTGAGAACAAAGATCAAAGTTTCTCACCTCTTGATTTCAAAACACATTACAAAGTTATTGGAATCAAAGCTGTATGATACTGACATAGAAATAGATGCATAGCCCTAAATAGCAGAATAAAAAACAAACAAGGAAACTCATGCATACAAGGTGAAATGAAATTCATAAAGGTTCCAGGACAACAAAATAGGGAAAGGGCTGTCTCTTCAACAATCTGTAGGATGAAAAGTTAACCTACAGAAAAATTGCAAACCATATATCACAATAGGAGCTCATACTCAAAATATAGCAGAAAATCCCACAGCTCAAATGAGAAACAAATAACAAAATAAAAGGTAAACAAATGAGTTGAGAAGCGTGCAAAATGGTGATCAAAACCACCTGGCGCTTTGGTCTGGAGGGAGTAGTGGGTTCTAAGGGGAGCAGTCACCCCGGGTCCTGCTGCTCTGAGTCTCTGACCTAGGTCTGGTCAGTCCCAGGAGACCAGGTCAGCAGGGCTGCTAGAGCAAATGTGTAAAGAAAGCCAGCGGCCCCTTCACAGTCTCTAGAATCTGTGGCCGTGCTGGACTCTAGGGGCAGCTTCACATGGACTGCTCTCACACAGCACAGCATCCTTGGGGAGGTGTGGTGCTCAGATGAGCTCCAGGACACTCAGACCAGGCAGGGAGACCAGATCACACGAGCTTTCACTCATCCAACCCTGAGAGCACCCTTCATACGAGGAACAGTGAGGACAAACTTGAGGGGAAACCACAAGTCCTGAAAATGCAGATTTGACCTTTAACGTGATTGGTGTAACTCTGGCATATTATGATTTGACCTTTAATATGATTGGTGCAACTATAGACAGTCCCTCCCAAAACCCCCCTGCTTGCCTATATAAACCAAGAGCTTGCAGCAATAAAGCGGAAGTGCTTAGACGGAACCCATGTTGCCTCTGGTTGTCTCTCGTTTGCCCAGGCTCTCGGCGGACAGCAGGCTCACCTCTCCTCGGGACCCTTCGGCTCTGCTGAGCGAAGTTCCACTGCTTCTCTCTTTCTGCGGAGCACCCCCCCACCCCCCATGTTGCAAGTAGGTTTTCAATTTATCGCTCACTTTATACTGGAGTGGGTTGCCATTTCCTAAGCTTTTACAGATGAGCAATTCAAGGGTATATACCTCGAAGTGGAGTTTTGGGATCATGTAGATGGGCATCTTAAACTTTCTCAGGTATTAGCCAAATGAAATCTAAAGTACCATAAAATATTTCTGTTTATATGCCAGCAGTATGTTAGTTTCCTTTACATTTTATGAAAGAATAATATTTTAGACTATTTAAAATCTATATTAAACAGGTGTATAGTAGTATCATTGTCATTGTTGTTCAGTCGCTCAGTTGTGTCTGACTTTTTGCAACCCCATGGACTGCAGCGCTCCAGGCTTCCTGTCCTTCACCATCTCCCGTAGCTTACTAAAACTCTTGTCCATTGAGTTGGTGATACTATCCAACCATCTCATCCTCTGTCGTCCCCTTCTCTTCCTGCCTTCAATCTTTCCCAGCATCAGGGTCTTTTCTAAGGAGTCAGCTCTTCACATCATGTGGCCAAAGTATTGGAGCTTCAGCTTCAGCATCAGTCCTTCCAATGAATATTCGGGACTGATTTCCTTTAGGATTGACTGACTTGATCTTCTTGAAGTCTTCCCCTATGCCACAGTTCAAAAACATCAATTCTTCAGCACTCAGCCTTAAAAATTAGTATTTTAGACTGTTTTAAATGCATATTATAGGTGGACACGGGGATCATATCTTTTCATTTGAATATTCCTGATCATCAATGCCATTGATTATTTTGTTTTCTGACTATTTTGATGATTCTTCTGCAGATTATGTGCCAATCCAAATTTTTTCATCAATTATGTTATTGGTCTTTTCCCTTTTTATGTGTGTACATTTAATATGTATCTTTGAGACTAACATTGGTGACTTAGTTACATTGCATATTTGTCATAGTATTTAAGGTCAAATTTTTAAAAATAAATTCTTTTTTTCTGTGTGTGTGCTTAGTCATTCAGTCATGTCTGACTCTGTGTGACCCCATGGACTGTAGCCTGCCAGGGTCCACTGTCTATGGGGATTCTCCAGGCAAGAATACTGGAGTGGGCTGCCATGCTCTGCTCCATGGGATCTTCCCAAACCAGGGATTGAACCCAGGTCTCCCGCACTGCAGGCAGATTCTTTACCGTCTGAGCTACCAGGGAAGCCAGTGCTAGTTTATATTCTAAATGTATAGTAGGTTGATTCTCTCTTTGTACTTCCCTCTTTTTGGTTGGAATTATGTTTATTTTGGAGATTATTTAGGAAAAATAATTTCTATCAGTGATATTGTTACTGTACCACTTATTACTTTTCTTTTTGCATGAGCACATTTTTGTTTTAAAATCAGTGTTACTTCTGAGCATTTTAAAAGTGATATCTTAATGTTTTATGTGTTATATTATTATGATTTTTCATTTTCTTATCTCTCTTCTCCAGTTTTGATATTCAGAATTTATAGAGAGCTAACTTGGCTTGTTTAATTTATTTAGTAAATTTTTTATTCCTCCATTTTTTATTATATATATATATATAATCTTTAGGCCATGCCAAGTGGCATGTGGGATTTTAGTTACCCAATGAGAGATGGAATTTGTGCCGCTTTAGTGGAAGCTGAGAGACCTAACCACTGTATCTCTAGGGAAATCCCTAACACCTGGTATGTTTTTAGTTTGCTTGTTTACTTAGTTTAATTTATTTTTTAATGAAGGATTTTTGCTTTAAAGAATTTATTGGTTTCTGCAAACCTCAACATGAATCAGCCATAGGTATACATATGTCCTTTCCCTATTGATCCTCCCTCCCATCTCCCTGCCTACCCCACCCCTCTAGGTTGATACAGAGCCCCTTTATGAGTTCCCTGAGCCATACAGCAAATTCCCATTGGCTATCTATTTTGCATATAGTAATGTAAGTTTCCATGTTACTCTCTCAATACATCCCACCCTCTCCCTCCTCCCTTCTCCCATGTCCATAAGTCTATTCTCTATGTCTGTGTCTCCATTGCTGCCCTACAAATAATTTCATCAGTACTATGTTTCTAGATTCCATATATATGTGTTCAGTTCAGTTCAGTTCAGTTCAGTCTCCCACTCGTGTCCGACTCTTTCAACCCCGTGCACTGCAGCACACCAGGCCTCCCTGTCCATCACCAACTCCCGGAGTACACTCAAACTCAGATCCATCGAGTTGGTGATACCATCCCACCGTCGCATCCTCTGCTGTCCCCTTTTCCTCCTGCCCTCAATCCCTCCCAGCATCAGAGTCTTTTCCAGTGAGTCAGTTCTTCACATGAGGTGGCCAAAGTACTGGAGTTTCAGCTTTAGCATCATTCCTTCCAACGAATGCCCAGGACTGATCTCCTTTAGAATGGACTAGTTGGATCTCCTTGCAGTCCAAGGGACTCTCAAAAGTCTTCTCCAACACCACAGTTGCAAAGCATCAGTTCTTTGGCACTCAGCTTTCTTTACAGTCCAACTCTCACATCCATACATGACCACAGGACAAACCATAGCCTTGACTAGATGACCTTTGTTGGCAAAGTAATGGCTCCGCTTTTCAATATGCTGTCTAGGTTGGTCATAACTTTCCTTCCAAGGAGGAAGCGTCTTTTAATTTCATGGCTGCAATCACCATCTGCAGTGATTTTGGAGCCCCCCAAAATAAAGTCTGACACTGTTTCCACTGTTTCCCCATCTATTTCCCATGAAGTGATGGGACCAGATGCCATGATCTTCGTTTTCTGTATATGGAGCTTTAAGCCAACTTTTTCACTCTCCTCTTTAACTTTCATCAAGAGGCTTTTTAATTCCTCTTTACTTTCTGTCATAAGGGTGGTGTCATCTGCATATCTGAGGTTATTGATATTTCTCCTGGCAATCTTGATTCCAGCTGGTGCTTCTTCCAGCCCAGTGTTTCTCATGATGTTTTCTGAATAGAAATTAAATAAGCAGGGTGACAATATACAGCGTTGCTATACTCCTTTTCCTATTTGGAACCAGTCTGTTGTTCCACATCCAGTTCTAACTGTGGCTTCCTGACCTAAATATACGTTTCTCCGGAGGCAGGTCAGGTGGTCTGGTATTCCCGTCTCTTCCAGAATTTTCCACAGTTTATTGTGATCCACACAGTGTTAGTATACCGTAATTATCCTCTCTTTTTCTGGCTTGCCTCACTCTGTAATAGGCTCTAGGTTTTTTGACCTCATCAGAAATGACTCAAGTGTTCCTTTTATGATGGAATAATCTTCCATTGTGTATATGTACAACAGCTTCTTTATTCATCTGTCGATGGACATCTAGATTGCTTCCATGTTCTAGCTGTTGTAAACAGTACTGTAGTGAACAGTGGGGTACATGGGTCTTTTTCAATTTCTCTAACCTGGCATGTTTTTAATCAGCTTTATTTGTGGTAAATAATAACTATATAAAATAATTGATAAAACATTCAGAGTTTGTTTCTTCTTGCAGTGTTTTTAACTCTGATGTGCTATATATATATATATATATATATAAATATAAATATTGAAGCATAGATAGAAAATTAACATTTACCAGTAATTTCAAGAACTAAAAATGTATTATTAGCATTGAATCTACATGTCAGATCTGGTGTAGTTTAATTTCACTCTATTCTATTCCATAGTATATTAGTCTTTTAAATGTAAGTTATGCTTTCAGATATAATTTTGAACATCTTTTTCAGACTTATTCAAGACTTTGAAATGTTGCTCTTTACAGATTAATTTTATCAGAAATCAATTTTTATATGTCAACTTTATTGGGATTTTCAGGAGTGCATTTCTTATTGTTTTATTTTACATTTTGTTGAGGGTTCATTTTCAGCAAGAACTTTTGGATTTTTTTTTTCTCTTTTCTTCTGTTGGCGATTTGAAATTATGTAGGTCATAAGGAATTACAACCTTAAGACATGTTTGAGCGAGTGAGTGCTGAGTCACTCAGTCATGTCCAACTCTTTGTGTCCCCATGAACTGTGTCCACCAGTCTGCTCTGTCCATGGATTTTCCAGGCAAGAGTACTGGAGTGGGCTGACATTACTTCCTCCAGGCGATTTTCCCAATCCAGGGAGATATGTTTCAGTTCAGTTCAGTCGCTCAATCACGTCCGACTCTTTGTGATCCGGTGAATCGCAGCACATCAGGCCTCCCTGTCCAACACCAACTCCCGAGTTCACTCAGACTCCTGTTCATCGAGTCAGTGATGCCATCCAGCCATCTCTTTCTCTGTCGTCCGCTTCTCCTCCTGCCCCCAACCCCTCCCAGCATCAGAGTCTTCCAATGAGTCGGCCCTTCGCATGAGGTGGCCAAAGTACTGGAGTTTCAGCTTTAGCATCATTCCTTCCAAAGAAATCCCAGGGCTGATCTCCTTCAGAGTGGACTGGTTGAATCTCCTTGCTGTCCAAGGGACTCTCAAGAGTCTTCTCCAACACCACAGTTCAAAAGCATCAACTCTTTGGCGCTCGGCCTTCTTTACATATGAACTCTCACATCCACACATGACTACTGGAGAGCCATAGCCTTCGCTATACAGAGCTTGGTTGGTAAAGTGATGTCTCTGCTTTTCAATACACTGTCTAGGTTTGTCAAAGCATTTCTCTCAAGGAGCAAGTATCTTAATTTCATGGCTGCAGTCACTGTCTGCAGTCATTTTGGAGCCCTCCAAAAAGCAGAGACATTACTTTGCCAACGAAGGTCCGTCTAGTCAAGGCTATGGTTTTTCCAGTATTCATGTATGGATGTGTGAGTTGGACTGTGAAGAAAGCTGAGTGCCAAAGAATTCATGCTTTGGAACTTTGGTGTTGAAGATTCTTGAGCGTCCCTTGGACTGCAAGGAGATCCAACCAGTCCATTCTAAAGGAGATAAGCCCTGGGTGTTCTTTGGAAGGAATGATGCTAAAGCTGAAACTCCACTACTTTGGCCACCTCTTGCGAAGAGCTGACTCACTGCAAAAGACTCTGATGCTGGGTGGGACTGGAGGCAGGAGGAAAAGCGACGACAGAGGATGAGATGGCTGGATGGCATCACCGACTCAATGGACGTGAGTTTGAGTGAACTCCGGGAGCTGGTGATGGACAGGGAAGCCTGGCATGCTGCAATTCATGGGATTGAAAGAGTCAGACATGACTGAGCGACTGAACTGAACTGACCTGAACTGAAAATAAAGTCTCATTGTTTCCATTGTTTCCCCATCTATTTCTTACGGAGTGATGGGACCAGATGACATTCAGTTCAGTTCAGTTCAGTCACTCAGTTGTGTCTGACTCTTTGCTACCCAATGGACTGCAGCACACCAGGCCTCCCCGTCCATCACCAACTCCCAGAGTTACTCATACTCATGCCCATGGAGTCAGTGATGCCATCCAACCATCTCATCTTTAGTCGACCCCTTCTCCTCCCGCCCTCAGTCTTTCCCAGCATCAGGGTCTTTTCAAATGAGTCAGCTCTTCGCATCAGGTGGCCAAAGTACTGGAGTTTCAGCTTCAAGATCAATCCTTCCAGTGAATATTCAGGACTGATTTCTTTTAGGATGGACTGCTTGGATCTCCTTGCAGTCCAAGGGACTCTCAAGAGTCTTCTCCAACACCACAGTTCAAAAGCATCCATTCTTCAGTGCTCAGCTTTCCTTTGAGTCAAACTCTCACATCCATACATGACTACTAGAAAAACCATAACCTTAACTAGATGGAACTTTGTTGGTAAAGTAATGTCTCTGCTTTTTAATATGCTGTCTAGGTTGCTCATTATCATAATCATAACAGATACCATTACCTTATTTCCTCAATGCTGAGGATTCAGCTAGCATTTTTTTTCTTACTCTCTTCGTTCACCTTTAGTTCCTTATTGCTTTCTGCCATGACAGTGGTGTTGCAGTAGCAATTACAAGGCCATCAGTGTAAAACTCTGACACCTCAATCTTGTTTTCAGTAAACATCCTGCTCCATTCTCCAGAATTCCTGGAATATGTCTTTAGTCTGATAAATTATCAGCACTCATATCCAAAGAAGAGCAGCAATTAAATTCTGTTCCATATGCTTGAGGGAGAAACAATGGTGATCATTAATCTTAAGCCCATACATCTGGCCCATGGTAAAAAGGACAGAGGGTATGAAAACAAGTGGTGAGTTAATTCAAGGATCAAAAGAAGTCATAAAGATGATGCTAAGTATCTTGACCTTTAAATTGAATGTTTAGAAATAATGTGATTTAAAGGAAGGGTATAAAAACTACCTTGGGGTGATTCTTTACCCCCTTTCTATGCTGAGGGTCTATGCTGAGAGCTTTGCACTTTCCTGCTCTTTAATCTTATTCAGTTACTACCATGAGCATTTGTATGTTCATGAATTCCATTCTTTGGCTGGGTGGACAAGAACTCGGATTCCTGTCTCATCTTTTGGGGGCTCGTCTGGAAATCCTGAATGCCTGTTCAAGGTAAGCACACTCACTCTCAAATCTGTCATTCACTTCTCATTACCTAATCCAGCTGCATGGTCTCTTGAGCCACTCTATTTCACAAGCCTGCATGAGTTCCAAAGGCAGAAAGAGTTAGTAGACAGCGTCCTCAGTATTAGCCAGCAGACTGACCTAGGTTGCTGAGCAAAATCTCTGCTAGGCTGCTGCCTCAGTGAGAACCGCAGGATATCTACCATTTGTCTTTCCTAACATTTAGAGGTTATGAGATTTTTCACTTAAGGTAGGATCATTTCGGAGTGTGTGTAAATACTACTAACCTTGTGCACTACATAGCTTGCTTTAGGGGAACTCCAGTTCAGGCACCCAATGTTCAAGAGCACAGCAAGTCCACCAACTGAGGCTCTCACTCTGTATCTATCTCTAGGTGTAAGGAAGGTAGAGACAGGAAGAGGACAACAGTCCAGGGTAGCTGGATAATGGTGCTCAAGACCAGGTGCACTCCAGAGTTGAGGGAAGCATACTTTATGGGTGTTTCTTTGCTCCCACTGTGCAAGGTGGGGACACCCTCCATGAGAAGAACCAGAGAAAAGAGGAAGAGCACTGGACGCTGGTCTTCTGTCTTTCAGATGGGAGCCACCTCTTCGTGCCTACACCCAGCTCAGAGTGGATGCCTTTGGCAAGTATACTGAAGAACTAGAAGAAGTTTGACCCTTAGACCTTTTTAAAGAAGGGTATGATCTTTTTCTGCACCAAGGCATAGCCTCAATAGGATCTATCTGATGGTGAAAAATGGCCCCCTGAGGGCTCACTTGATTATAATGCCATCCTCCAACTAGACCTCTTTTGTAGAGAAGAAGGAAAATGGTCAGAAGTGCCATATATACAGGTTTTGTCTTGAGAGAAAACCCTGTTATCCAGGAGTTGTGGGCTTGTTACTTCCATGCTGCCTACAACTTCCTCCAAGTCCTCAGGTCCAAACTGTAGACCTTAACCAGAGCTGCCCAAACCTAGCCCACAGGAGCCTCCACAATCTCTGGTAATGCCTTGGGCACCAGCAGCAGCTCCTACCCCAGTGGCTCCTAACCCAACACTGGTCATCTCTAGGCTATATCCGCCCCTCCTTCCGTTACAAGAAGCTCCTAATGGGGACTTGGGAGCCACAGGCGTCCATGTTCCTTTCCCCCTCCGAGATTTAAGGCAAATTAAATTAGACCTAGGAAGCTTTACTGAAGATCCTGACAATTAGATAAGTGTTTTCCAGGGTCTAAACCAATCTTTGAAAGGGCACGGAAAGATATTATCTAATCCTGACCAGCAGCCTTGCTGACAATGAAAGAAGTAGTAATTAAAAATGCCCAGGGATGGCGAGATGAGTGGTATGCTATTGGCATGCAGGGGAGACCTGACAGTGAATCAGCCTGGTTACCTACAGGGCTCCAGGTAGTGCCCATAGCTGATCCTAATTGGGCACATGACAAAGACAGTGGGGACTGGAAGAGAGTTCCCTTTTTCACTTGCATTGAGGAAGGCTTAAAAAAGTCAGGAACTAAGCCCTTAGACTACTCCAAACTATCTGGAGTGACTCAGGAAAAGGAGGAAATTCACACAGCTTTTCTGGAAAGGCTCAGGGAGGCACTGAGAAAGCACACTAATTTGGACCCAGATGCTTCAAACTTATTCTTAAAGACAAATTTATTACTCAGTCAGCTCCATCGTGTCTGACTCTGTGTGACCCCATAGACAGCAGCCCACCAGGCTCCCCTGTCCCTGGGATTCTCCAGGCAAGAATACTGGAGTGGGTTGCCATTTCCTTCTCCAGCGCATGAAAGTGAAAAGTCAAAGTGAAGTCGCTCAGTCGTGTCCGACTATTCGCAACCCCATGGATTGCAGCCTACCAGGCTCCTCCGTCCATGGGATTTTCCTGGCAAGAGTACTGGAGTGGGGTGCCATTGCCTTCTCCACCAGATATTCAGAGGAAACTCCAAAACTGGCCTTTGCCTCCCATATAAATTTAGAGGGCCTTGTTTAAGGAAAGTAATACTGCTCAAAATAGTCTGGAGTTAAAACTTCCCTTCAGGTCCTCCTCACCATTCTATGCAAAACAAAGAACACTGACCTGAAGAAAAAAATAGAAAGGTTGATCATGCCCAGCTGGTCCCAGCTGGTCTCCAGAATTCCTTGCCCCAGCCATTTAAGAAATAACTACACCAATACAGTATTGTAAGGTAAAATAAAAATTTTTTAAAAATAAATAAAAAATTAAAAAAATAACTACTCCGAACACTTCCCTGGCTTCCCTGTGGCTCAGACGGTAAAGCATCTGCCTACAATGCAGAAGACCTGGGTTCAATCCCTGGGTCGGGAGGATCTCCTGGAGAAGGAAATGGCAACCCACTCCAGAATTCTTGCCTGGAAAATCCCATGGACAGAGGAGCCTGGTAGGGCTCCAATTACAGTCCATGGGCTCCCAAAGAGTTGGAGACAACTGAGTGACTTCACTCTCTCCAAACAACCTTGGAGAAGAACAGGCCCCCTTAACAGTAGATGTCCACATATATGCCTACATATACTTACTCTTTCCTTGGGTTAGTGCAGCAGCTCACTAATCTGACTGCTGCCCCTTCTTGCCTCATTAAAGGTGAATCTGTTCCGTAAAGTGCCGGTCTCCTTTTTCCGAACCTCGCCTCCTCTAACTCCCTTACCCTACACTGGTAAGAGCTGCCACATCAGGATTCTTAAACAGAAATCAGGAAGAACCTAAAGAAAAAGAGAATAGAGGTAAGAGAAAGGCTGACGCTCTCATTATGGCCCTACAGGGAGTTAACTTTAGGGCTACAAAGGTGAGAGGACACAAGCAAACACCTGGAGTCTGTTTTTGTTGTGGCCAGGATGGACACTTCAAGGGACAACGCCCCCAAGGCAAGCAGAGGCCACCACCAAGGCCTTGCCCCACTTGCAAGGGAGATCACTGGAAGAGTAACATCCTCAGGGACATAGGTTCCAGGGGTCAGAAACTCAGACACAAGATCAGGATTCACAGGGCCCAGGGCTTCCCACTTTGGCTTCTGTCCTCATTACCACTCAGGAGCCTCAGGTGACTCATAACTAGAAGAGGCCATCCTGTTAAATTCTGCAGGATACAGAAGCCACTTTCTCAACCCTCCTGTGTAATGCGGGTCCTCCTTCTACTAAGCCAGGTACTAAAGGTGGCATTTCTGGAAAGCCAATTACAAAATTCTTTACACAACAGCTGAGTTGTAACTGGGATTCTCTCCTTATTTCTCATGCGTATATTTACTTGAGCTCAGTCGTGTCTGCTTCTCTGACTCAGCGACCCCATGGACTGCAGCCCGCCAGGCTCCTCTGTCCAAGGGATTTTCCAGGAAAGAATAGAGGGGGTTGCCATTTCTTCCTCCAGGGGATCTCCCCCACGCAGGGATCGAAGTTGCATCTTTTGCAACTGTCTGCATTAGCAGGCTGATTCTTTTCTACTGTGCCACCTGGGGATCCCAAGTGAGCACAGGGTGCCTGGCGTGCTGGGCGTGGGGTGAAGGGCGGTGGCAGCAAAACCCCAAGAGGTAAGGAATGGGGAGGGCGATCACTCCAGGCCGGCCGACCAGCTCCTCCCATGGTGAGGCCAAGGGATCCCCCACGCTCTGTCCACGAGGGAAGCAGCATGCTGCCCCAAAGTTCTGATGGGGAGACGCTCCTTGAGGGCCCAGTGGGCCGGTAGTGGGGCCAAGGACACCAGCTGGTCATATCGGGACGGCTGTGGCACCCTCACCTCCATCCCCCGGCCCAGGCGGGCGGCGGTATAGGCACGGTAGCCAGCAGGTGACCCGTGCACACTCAGAGGAGCGCACCGCCATGGGTGGGCAGGGGCGCCGGGGGCACAGGCGCTCCTCCTGGTCCAGCACGCGACATCGGTGGACAGAAGGCACAAAGGTCAACAGAGCGGGGCCAAGGCGGGCTGGGGAAGCGAGATGTACCAGGGTGCAGCCCCAGGGATCAGAGGACGGGACGGACGAGGCACCAACAGCGTACGGCCACGCAGGCCCCTGTGGCAAAGACGCAGCAGAGGCACAGAACCGACGGTGGAGGTGGGGCGGCCGCGAGCGACAGAGAGGGGCCCGGAAGCCATTCACAACGACCCGGAAGTGAGGCAGCTTCCGCGTCACGCCACGGAACCTCACTGCCGGGAGCCTCCAGCACAGGAGCGGTCCCCCGGCACCCCGGACGTCTACTGCTTTTCCTGGCCCCCATGGGCCCCCCTCTTGGGGCTTGCGCCCACCACCACCAACACCCAGAGCCACAGCTGGCCCCGGAGAACACTCTCTCGCCGAGTACCGGCGCCTCCACGGCCCTCACAGGCAACTTGCTCTGCCCAGCTTCCCCCCTCAGGGACTGAGGGCGCTTCTCTGCCCAGAGACGCCACCGGCCATGGAGGCCAGGGAAGGACACCCACATGAGGCGAGGGCGGTTAGGTCCTAAACAGGGTAAGAGGGGGCTGGGCGGCCGCCCGTGTGGGGCGGGCGGGAGGCGGGGAAGCCGGAAGTGATGGGGAAGGGCAACAAACAGGCACAGAGAGGGCCGGGGGACAGGGGCACGTGCGCTGTCCGGTGATCGGAAAAACCCAGTCATGGCCAGTCACCTAGTTTTCAAGTAGGAATATTGCTATTTTTAAACAAAAACACGTTCACACCTGTTAAAGGATTCTGAGAGGCAGATTGGAACCGCTCACCCTTATATATACAATCAGCTGACTGAGTAGAATGATTTGAATTTGTTTCATGAATATAAAGATATTTTGCTGCTTTATTTTCCAAAGGTATACTACAGATTTACAATCCAAACAGTAACATGAATTTCAGGTGTTCAGTGCGTTCGTCACCTTTTGGTAATTTTTTTTTCTTTTCTGTTTTATTCATCCTGTTGAGTATGTAATGGGTCCTAATTTTCTTGAATACGTATTTTTCCTGAGGACTAATGATATTATGCAAGTAAGTTTTTGGGTCATCCCTTTCTTTTGCCCACTTTTGTTGGGTTATTTGCCTTTACATTAAACTTCTTTATAATTGGGACTATGAGTCTTAGAATAATACATATTTCAAATAACTTTCTTCATACTTTGGCCTGTGTGTTAATCACAAAATGCATTTGGTAAGCAGAAGTTCTTATATTTCCGTTCCTTATATTTTCCTGTGTCGTTATTTTCAAATCCTGGTTAAGAAATAATTTCTATTCCAAGATTTTGAAAATGTTTCCTTATGCTTTATCCTCTAAGAGAGAATTCTATTTTTATTTGCACTTATATCTATAATCTATCTAGAATATATGTGTTTAGTGTGAGGTTGCTGTTGTTGTTTAGTCACTAAGTCCAACTCTTTGTGACCCCATGGACTACAGCCCTCCAACCTCCTCTGTCCATGTAATTTTCCAGGCAAGAATACTGGAATGGGTTGCCGTTTCCTCCTCCAAGGGATCTTCCCAACCCAGTAATAGAACCTGTGTCCCCTGTCTCCTGCTTGGCAGGTGGATCGTTGCCACCTGGGAAGCCACCTGGGAAGCCTTTAGCATGAGGTAGGTGGTTACATTATTATTTTTTTTTCTGTGTACTTATTTAAACAAACTCATTCAATTTCTTAAAAAGAGTACAATTTCCTCTCACTTCACTGCAGTGGAACATTTCTTACACATAACATAACTTTATAAAGTATTAATATATGTTTGTCTGGCTTCTGTTCTATTCAGTTTTACCGGCCTTGTTTTTTTTCTTCCTATTTTACACTAATGCTTCACAACCTTATTTACCAATGGTTTATAAGAGCCTTGATATCTGGTGGTAAATGATGATGATACCACCAATTGAGATACATAAGGATTTTGCTTTATAGAATCTTTTCTTATGTTATTAAGTGGAAGAATTGCTTGAGTATTAGTGTTATTTGCTCAGTCTTGTAAAGACTTTGCAACCCCATGAACTGTAGCTCACCAGGCTCCTCTCCATGGAATTCTCCAGGAGAGAACACTGGAGTGGGTAGACTTTCCTTTCTCCAGAGGATCTTCCTTACCGAGGGATAGAACTGGGGTCTCTTACATTATAAGCAGATTCTTTAGTGTCTCAGCCACCAGGGATTTATCTCCTTGCTAACATTTTGCCATTAAATAACAGCTATCTCACTAGTAAGCTTTTTGCTATAAAGTGAATTTTACCTTCACTGATTGTTCCCAAATCTGATACTGTTAGGTAGAAAGTTAGGCATAGGCAATGAGAGGTGGCCTAGCTAAAAATGATTCCAGGTGATCTCTATAAAACCCACCCCAAACAAGCTCCAATGTGGCCCAGGAGTGGTCACAGATATGCTACAAAGTAACCACAGAGACTGCTCCAACTCTATGTATGTGCCCTTGAAAGGCAAAGGATGCAAACTAACCACAAGGACTTCAGCTCCTAGACACTTGCTCTTGATGCACAGTTGTGTCCTCAAGTGGCCTTAGGCAGCTGGGAGCCTATTAAATGTTCACAAATATTCTATACATATGTGCATCTGATTAAAACAGACTGAATTATGGAAAGATATGAGCAATACTGTATGCTGTTATGCAACTTGCAACTGTCAGTCAAAACTTCCAGTCCGTGCCCACCTAGATGAACATGCAAAAGCCCTTTCTTGAAAACCCTTCTGACCTCATCATTCCAGCAGCAGTGCTTCTCTCGGACCGGCCCGTCTCTCCCTTGAGGTGTCCTTTCTATTCTTTCTTTAATAAACTTGTTTTTGGCACGAGTAAGACCTCAGATTCTTCTTTGTTTCCTTATCAAGAACCAAGGCCCACAAAGGAGGATGCTCTTCGACCCTTCCCAAATCTGGTAACGATACCAATAAGTGATAGACCTCAACTTGAGGGTGAGAGAGTCACTTGCAAAAATTTTATTGAAAATAGGGTGCCATGGGTAACAATATGAAACCAGGTCATTTTCAGGAGGGATGACAGATTATTCCAGATATGTCTGCTTACATCTGACATATTATGTTGCTATCTTCAGAACATATCCTATGGGACTTTTGTAATATCTAGTATCTGTAAAAGAAGAACTTGCTACTGTCATATTGCTCGGTAAAAAATGCATTATCTCTTTTGAGTCCCATCTTTGAGAAGTCCTTTCTATTCTTGGGGAGAAAGGTAAAAGAAGGCTCTGAGTTGTTTTTTTCTTATAGCTGTCAAGTATATTGAATGTCTGGGGTTCTATCAGGAGCTCTTTAAATATCTGCTGAAAACCTGCTCAACATGTCATTATTAGTAATATGCATAGTATATTGGATTTTAAAATATCAGCATTACTACAAGTCAAGGTGAAATCATGTTAAGGTTAATGGGAGAATATTTCTATATCACTTTTATAGGTAGATAAATTGACAATAAAAATATATAACAATAATTCTAACAGTCTCATCTTTCTCATATTAGTCACAAAGTTCTGTGAATTTTGCTTATAAATACACATCTTCCACTCATATAACTTAACTCCCTCTAACTTTTCATCCTCACTTTTGCCATGTTTTGTACATATTGGAAACAGAAGTGACTTGTACCACATAGCAAACAAGTACATTTCAAACACATCATATTTATCTAACACCTGCATATGATTTGCTTTTTGGTTTGCAGTGTCTTTCTCACATTTTCACATGGACTTCTCGGTGACACTTCAAGAATCAGCTTGTGCTCACTCTTTTTAATCTCACATGTACCCTCCACCTTGTCCTCCATGGCACAAAAATAATTTCAACATAAAGCGAGTGTCCCTTTCCATTGAATTCTGGATTCTGTTGTCAGATTGTGGAATTTCACTTACTCCTTATGATCTGTTATTACTAATGGGAATGATAAATATATCATGATGGTTACATTACCTGTTATGAGTATAATAGGTTTAGGAACAGAACAAGGTCCTATGTCTATATATGTCTTTATTTATTGTAATATGATTGTGGATTTTTCTCATCTTGCATTTCTGAGATATTATTAGCTCATTAAGGAAGACTCTGACTTTTACATAATCTGTTATTGACAGGTCAGTTTTCATGTACTCTAAACTTAAGGCCCATGCCTAGAGCTAAATTGTGTTTGCTGCTGCTGCTGCTGAGTCACTTTAGTTGTATCTGGCTCTGTGTAACCCCATAGACAGCCTCCTACTAGGCTCCTCTGTCCCTGGGATTCTCCAGGCAAGAACGCTGGAGTGTGTTGCCATTTCTTTCCCTAATGCATGAAAGTGAAAAGTGAAAGTGAAGTCACTCAGTTGTATCTGACTCTGCGCGATCTCATGGAAGGCAGCCTACCAGGCACCTCCGCCATGGGATTTTCCAAGCAAGAGTCCTGGAGTGAGGTGCCATTTCCTTCTCCGAAAATTGTGTTTATTAATCTTTATAATAAACTACTTAATCAGATGGTTGTATTGATGGCTATGATGATGTATGTTAATATTTTTGCAAAATAGAATATTTTCTGAAAACGTATGTATGTATATACACTCTTGAGAGTCCCTTGAACTCTGAAGGAGATCTTGAGGGCTCAAGGGGATCCAACCAGTCCATCCTAAAGGAAATCAGTCCAGAATACTCACTGGAAGGACTGATGCTGAGGCTGAAGCTCTGATGTGGAGCACTGACTAGTTGGAAAAGGCCCTGATATTGGGAAGGATTGAAGGAGGAGGAGAAGGGGACAACAGAGGACGAGATGGTTGGATGGCATCACTGAGTTTGAGCAAGCTCCAGGAGTTGGTGATGGACAGGGAAGCCT
This sequence comes from Budorcas taxicolor, assembly GCF_023091745.1. Taxonomy (NCBI): domain Eukaryota; kingdom Metazoa; phylum Chordata; class Mammalia; order Artiodactyla; family Bovidae; genus Budorcas; species Budorcas taxicolor. Next base: position 8,454,275 of record NC_068925.1, read on the forward strand.
GATGTGCTGTACTCCGTGGGATTGCAAGGAGTTAGACATGACAGAACAACTGAACTTTCAGTTCAGTTCACTCACTCAGTCGTGTCTGACTCTTTGCGACCCCATGAACCGCAGCACGCTAGGCCTCCCTGTCCATCACCAACTGCTGGAGTTTACCCAAACTCTTGTCCATTACACAGGCCTCTAGGGCTTCCCAGGTGCTTCAGTAGTAAAGAATCAGCCTGCCAAGCAGACTAACCTGCTTCAGTCCCTGGGTTGGGAAGATCCCTGGAGAAGGAAATGGCAACCCTCCCCAGTCTTCTTGCCTTGGAAATCCCATGGACAGAGAAACCTAGGGGGCTATAGTCCATGGGATCACCAATGAGTTGGACATGACTTAGTGACAAAACAAAAATGGAAGGATCCTCCAATCTCCCCAGAGGAGGGAGAAGGGGTGGAGGAGAGATGGGAGGTAGGCAGGTTGACAGGAGTCTATCAAAGTTACAACTCATCCTCAGGGCCTTCTTTCCCAAACCAAACTAGAAACGTCAAGTCAAAGAACATTTGAAATTACATTATACTATTGCTACTCTCATGATTAAAATGGAGAAGTTAAATTCAGATAGATGTGTTTTCTGCATTTCCAAGAAATTAGAGACTCTGAGCATGCCTACAGAAGAAGTTCTTTGGCTCAAAACCTGTAGCATGATTCCAGAAGAGGACAGGGGATAAGTTTTGTGGTTGTTGCTGTTGTTTGCCCCTGAATTACATTGACTTCCACTCTCCCAGTTCCGTGAAGAATGAACCATTGCCATCCTCTAACTTAACCAAATTAGACAACCTATTCCAGATCCCAGCTTTAAGGATCTCTTTCCTGGAATCACTTCTGTAGCATATGGTTTCTATTTTGTCTCATTTTATCCTTGATTAATCTTTCAAGAAAACAAATTTTTATATACTTGGTCATATTAATTCTCATATAACTTAACATCCATGTAGTTGTGTAATTTTTCTTCTCATTATTCCTTCAAATATAAATGTAAATACTTATGGGGTAACTTCTGAAGAAGAAAGTGTATGAGAAACATATATATGTATATGTATATATATATATATATATATAAACACACACACACACACATATATATATACACAGATGTGTAAAGTGAAAGAAAGAAAGTGAAGTTGCTCAGTCATGTCTGACTTTTTGCGACCCTATAGACTGTAGCCTACCAGGTTCCACCATCCATGGAATTTTCCAGGCAAGAATACTGGAGTGGGTTGCCATTTCCTTCTCCAGGAGATCTTCCTGACCCAGGCATTGAACCCAGGTCTCCCACATTACAGGCAGAAGCTTTATTGTCTGAGTCACCAGGGATAGACAGATGGGTATATATATATATGTATATAATCACACGCACAAATATGAGTTATCCCCTCATATTTGAAGGTGATCTAGTTGATAAAATTTTGATCCTAGCATTCTTTTTTGGTGATTTTTTGAAAAGTTTTATTGGAATGTGGTTGTTTTTCAATGCTGTGTTAGTTTCTAATGTATAGCAACAGGAATCAGCATACTTATACTTACATCCCCTCCCTTTTGTACTTCCTTGTTATTCAGCTCATCACAGAGCATTAAGCAGAGTTCCCTGTACTGTAGATAACATTCCAACTATTGATGTTTTTAAAATACATAAGATATTGCATTATATAACTACTCAGCAGTCTGATGGCTAGCCCAATCCTTGTCAGAGTCTCAGATGCAGTCCTTGGGAATATCAGCCTGTTGTGTATATTTGTGGGTTGGGAAAGAGTTGAAGGAAGACCCTAACTTGTACATATCTTTTCTAGTTTATGTACAGATGAGTGTCCAATTTAAAAGACAGCTACATTATGCCATGAAACTCACAAAGATCATTTTTTATTAGTTCCATGTCCAGCTTCCCCAAAGGGCAATTCCACTCATGGGACTGGAGATACACTGAATTCATGGTGACTTCGAAGGAAAGGAAGAAGAAAGCTGAATGTCCACAAATGTGTGTTTAGTTTAAACCAATATTCATCTCTTCTGATAATGACCTGTGAATACATAGGCTAGGTGTCAAATATTGTGAAAGAAAAAGATCATAATTATCCTGGGGAACCAGAGAGAAGAGGTCAATGGGAGCATTCCACGCTATTCTATTTAGTGCATATTCAGTATTCACCGCAACACTGATGCATATTTTTCTGACCTAAGAGATTCTTTTGTGAACATTTTTGTACTTAAACCTTTGCTGCTAAGTCGCTTCGGTCATGTCCGACTCTGTGCGACCCCGTAGATAGCAGCCCAACAGGCTCCTCTGTCCCTGGGATTCTCCAGGCAAGAATACTGGAGTGGGTTGCCATTTCCTAAGCTTTTACAGATGAGCAATTCAAGGGTATATACCTGGAAGTGGAGTTTTGGTATCATGTAGAAGGGCATCTTAAACTTTCTCAGGTATTAGCCAAATGAAATCTGAAGTACCAGAAAATATTTCTGTTTATATGCCAGCAGTGTGTTCGAGTTTCCTTTACATTTTTATGAAAGAATAATATTTTAGACTATTTAAAATCTATATTAAACAGGTGTATAGTAGTATCATTGTCATTGTTGTTCAGTTGCTCAGTTGTGTCTGACTTTTTGCAACCCCATGGACTGCAGCACGCCAGGCTTCCCTGTCCTTCACCATCTCCTGTAGCTTACTAAAACTCTTATCCATTGAGTTGGTGATACCATCCAACCATCTCGTCCTCTGTCGTCCCCTTCTCTTCCTGCCTTCAATCTTTCCCAGCATCAGGGTCTTTTCTAAGGAGTCAGCTCTTCACATCATGTGGCCAAAGTATTGGAGCTTCAGCTTCAGCATCAGTCCTTCCAATGAATATTCGGGACTGATTTCCTTTAGGATTGACTGACTTGATCTTCTTGAAGTTTTCCCCTATGCCACAGTTCAAAAACATCAATTCTTCAGCACTCAGCCTTAAAAATTAGTATTTTAGACTATTTTAAATGCATAGTATTGGTAGACAAGGGTATCATATAATCTTTTCATTGGAATATTCCTGATCATCAATGCCATTGATTATTCTTTTGTTTTCTGACTATTTTGATGATGATTCTGCAGATTATGTGCCAATCCAAATTTTTCATCAATTATGCTATTGGTCTTTTCCCTTTTTATGTGTGTACATTTAATATGTATCTTTGAGACTAACATTGGTGACTTAGTTACATTGCATATTTGTCATAGTATTTAAGGTCAAATTTTTAAAAATAAATTCTTTTTTTCTGTGTGTGTGCTTAGTCATTCAGTCATGTCTGACTCTGTGTGACCCCATGGACTGTAGCCTGCCAGGGTCCACTGTCTATGGGGATTCTCCAGGCAAGAATACTGGAGTGGGCTGCCATGCTCTGCTCCATGGGATCTTCCCAAACCAGGGATTGAACCCAGGTCTCCCGCACTGCAGGCAGATTCTTTACCTTCTGAGCCACCAGGGAAGCCAGTGCTAGTTTATATTCTAAATGTATAGTAGGTTGATTCTCTCTTTGTACTTCCCTCTTTTTGGTTGGAATTATGTTTATTTTGGAGATTATTTAGGAAAAATAATTTCTATCAGTGATATTGTTACTGTACCACTTATCACCTTTATTTGTGCATGAGCACATTTTTGTTTTAAAATCAGTGTTACTTCTGAGCATTTTAAGTGGTATCTTAATGTTTTATGTATTGTATTATTATGATTTTTCATTTTCTTATCTGTTTTTTCCAGTTTTGATATTCAGAATTTATAGAGCGCTAACTTGGCATGTTTATTTAATTAATTTATTTAGTAAATTTTTTATTCTTTATATGTGTGTGTGTATATATATATATAACCTTTTGGCCATGCCAAGTGGCATGTGGGATTTTAGTTACCCGATGAGAGGGAATTTGTGCCACTTTAGTGGAAGCTGAGAGACCTAACCACTGTATCTCCAGGGAAATCCCTAACACCTGGTATGTTTTTAGTTTGCTTGTTTACTTAGTTTAATTTATTTTTTAATGAAGGATTTTTGCTTTAAAGAATTTATTGGTTTCTGCAAACCTCAACATGAATCAGCCATAGGTATACATATGTCCTTTCCCTATTGATCCTCCCTCGCATCTCCCTGCCTACCCCACCCCTCTAGGTTGATACAGAGCCCCTTTATGAGTTCCCTGAGCCATACAGCAAATTCCCATTGGCTATCTATTTTGCATATAGTAATGTAAGTTTCCATGTTACTCTCTCAATACATCCCACCCTCTCCCTCCTCCCTTCTCCCATGTCCATAAGTCTATTCTCTATGTCTGTGTCTCCATTGCTGCCCTACAAATAATTTCATCAGTACTATGTTTCTAGATTCCATATATATGTGTTCAGTTCAGTTCAGTTCAGTCTCCCACTCGTGTCCGACTCTTTCAACCCCGTGCACTGCAGCACACCAGGCCTCCCTGTCCATCACCAACTCCCGGAGTACACTCAAACTCAGATCCATCGAGTTGGTGATACCATCCCACCGTCGCATCCTCTGCTGTCCCCTTTTCCTCCAGCCCTCAATCCCTCCCAGCATCAGAGTCTTTTCCAGTGAGTCAGTTCTTCACATGAGGTGGCCAAAGTACTGGAGTTTCAGCTTTAGCATCATTCCTTCCAACGAATGCCCAGGACTGATCTCCTTTAGAATGGACTAGTTGGATCTCCTTGCAGTCCAAGGGACTCTCAAAAGTCTTCTCCAACACCACAGTTGCAAAGCATCAGTTCTTTGGCACTCAGCTTTCTTTACAGTCCAACTCTCACATCCATACATGACCACAGGACAAACCATAGCCTTGACTAGATGACCTTTGTTGGCAAAGTAATGGCTCCGCTTTTCAATATGCTGTCTAGGTTGGTCATAACTTTCCTTCCAAGGAGGAAGCGTCTTTTAATTTCATGGCTGCAATCACCATCTGCAGTGATTTTGGAGCCCCCCAAAATAAAGTCTGACACTGTTTCCACTGTTTCCCCATCTATTTCCCATGAAGTGATGGGACCAGATGCCATGATCTTCGTTTTCTGTATATGGAGCTTTAAGCCAACTTTTTCACTCTCCTCTTTAACTTTCATCAAGAGGCTTTTTAATTCCTCTTTACTTTCTGTCATAAGGGTGGTGTCATCTGCATATCTGAGGTTATTGATATTTCTCCTGGCAATCTTGATTCCAGCTTGTGCTTCTTCCAGCCCAGTGTTTCTCATAATGTTCTCTGAATAGAAATTAAATAAGCAGGGTGACAATATACAGCGTTGCTGTACTCCTTTTCCTATTTGGAACCAGTCTGTTGTTCCACGTCCAGTTCTAACTGTGGCTTCCTGACCTACATATAGGTTTCTCAGGAGGCAGGTCAGGTGGTCTGGTATTCCCATCTCTTCCAGAATTTTCCACAGTTTATTGTGATCCACACAGTGTTAGTATACCATAATTATTCTTTCTCTTTCTGGCTTGCTTCACTCTGTAATAGGCTCTAGGTTTTTTCACCTCATCAGAAATGACTCAAGTATTCCTTTTATGATGGAATAATCTTCCATTGTGTATATGTACAACAGCTTCTTTATCTATTCATGTGTCAATGGGCATTTAGATTGCTTCCATGTTCTAGCTATTGTAAATAGTACTGTAATGAACAGTGGGGTATATGTATCTTTTTCAATTTCTCTAACCTGGCATGTTTTTAATCAGCTTTATTTGTGGTAAATAATAACTATATAAAATAATTGATAAAACTTATTCAGAGTTCGTTTCTTTTTGCAATGTTTTTAACTCTGATGCAATATATATATATATATATATATATAAATATTGAAGCATAAATAGAAAATTAACATTTACCAGTAATTTCAAGAACTAAAAATGTATTATTAGCATTGAATCTACATGTCAGATCTGGTGTAGTTTAATTTCACTCTATTTTGTTCCATAGTATATTAGTCTTTTAAATGTAAGTTATGCTTTCAGATATAATTTTGAACATCTTTTTCAGACTTATTCAAGACTTTGAAATGTTGCTCTTTACAGATTAATTTTATCAGAAATCAATTTTTATCTGTCAACTTTATTGGGATTTTCAGGAGTGCATTTCTTATTGTTTTGTTTTACTTTTTGTTTAGAGTTCATTTTCAGCAAGAACTTCTGGATTTTTTCTCTTTTCTTCTGTTTGGCGATTTGAAATGATGTAGCTCATAAGGAATTACAACCTTAAGACATGTTTGAGCGAGTGAGTGCTGAGTCACTCAGTCATGTCCAACTCTCTGTGTCCCCATGAACTGTGTCCACCAGTCTGCTCTGTCCATGGAATTTTCCAGGCAAGAGTACTGGAGTGGGCTGACATTACTTCCTCCAGGGGATATTCCCAATCCAGGGAGATATGTTTCAATTCAGTTCAGTTGCTCAGTCGTGTCCGACTCTTTGCGACCCCGTGAATCGCAGCATGTCAGGCCTCCCTGTCCATCACCAGCTCCCGGAGTTCACTCAGACTCCTGTCCATCGAGTCAGTGATGCCATGCAGCCATCTCTTCCTCTGTCGTCCGCTTCTCCTCCTGCCCCGAATCCCTCCCACCATCAGAGTCTTTTCCAGTGAGTCAACCCTTCGCATCAGGTGGCCAAAGTACTGCAGTTTCAGCTTTAGCACGATTCCTTCCAAAGAAATCCCAGGGTTGATCTCCTTCAGAATGGACTGGTTGGATCTCCTTGCAGTCCAAGGGACTCTCAAGAGTCTTCTCCAACACTACAGTTCAAAAGCATCAATTCCTTGGCGCTCAGCCTTCTTCACAGTCCAACTCTCACATCCATACATGACCACAGGAAAAACCATAGCCTTGACTATACGACCTTAGTCAGCAAAGTAATGTCTCTACTTTGGAATATGCTATCTAGGTTGGTCATAACTTTTCTTCCAAGGAATTATGTTTAATAGTATTTAATTATTTTCCCTTCTTTTATTCACTGATAGAAATACTGACTTTGTTTATGAAGTTAACCTGAGGTGCTCATAATCCTAACAAGCAAATTATCATACCAGCCAATAATTTGTCTATCCCTCATGTGATAGACAAATTCCCTGCTCTCAGGGATTAATTTCATACATGAACCCAACTGTCTTTTTTAGCTTTCTTCATGTTTATAGTTGCTCTGATTTTAAATAAAGGGAACATCAAAGCTAGAAATAACTTGCTATACTGTGCCAGTTGTTTGGGCTGAGTTTCAAAACTGCTTCAGAATCAGATCGAAAAAGCAATTTTCAATTATTGGAAATAAGTAAAGTATACCTTGAGGATATAATAGGTAACCTAAACTGTATACATGATTTTGAGGAACCATCGAGAATTTTTATGCAGCATTAATGACATTTTTATCTATGCTAATTTATTTATTTAGATTAGAAAGTGTTATGTTTTCTAGTTTTGTGGATAACTTCTCAGTAACATTGCTTGTGTAATCATATATACTAGTACATAGAGTATATCAGAAACTTCATATTTTAGTTTGAACTATTTCTGTTGCATATATTTTATTTCTTTGTTTCTTTTGGAAAAGTTACAGTGACATAACAATTAATTTACTTAAATTTACAAAATGCGTTATAGGAGCCAGAAAACTGGTGCCTCTCACTTTGGCCATAGAGACACGACTGGAGATTGAAGTGCTAAGAGGAACTGATATTCTTTGGGAAGACTCAGCTTCTGTCTTTATCTATCATTAGTGTTTATGTGATAAGTGCATTCAGCTATTCATGAATTCTGATGTTTGTTCCACAGGAAGAACTACCTCGTCAAATACCTTCCCTTTATGACTAAGAAAAACAAGGATCAGACTTGTGACATTTGTTGTAAAATGTCACAAGTTGGAATGCATTCTTAGGATGATAAAAATTTATAAGTAAATGGATACAATTCTTTGACATTAAGCATTGTAAAACTGTACACTTAAACTGTAAAAGTCCTACATTAATAGTTAAAAAGTATATTCAAGTTTAAGAACTGTTACAATGTTTTCACCTTATTATTTCTTACATAATAGATGAGCCTGTAATTGGATTATTCCCATCAGATCATTCAGTTTTAAGAAAACATAGTTTAGCAATGGACTGGAATATAGAATGGCTGCTTCTATGTACTATTCTGCTTGAGTGCATGCTGTACATGTTTGATTGTTACCCCAAGGACTGCAGCCCTCCAGGCTCCTCTGTCCGTGGAAGTTTCCAGCAAGAATACTGAAGTGAGTTGCCACTTCCTCCTCCTGGGGATCTTCCTGACCTAGGGATCAAACCCAATTCTCCTGTGTCGCTTGCATTGGCAGGCAGATTCTTTACCACTGACCCACCTGAGAACTTCATTCATTACTTCCAACAGTGCTGATCTATGCAAAACAAATTACACACCCTCATTATCCTAAACGAATGTCAGCCATGAAGTCTCCTGAATAACAACGTTTCACTTTGGTAGGGAAATTAGGTGTGACAGCAATGGAGATTTCCCTTACCAAGCAATAAGTAATAGCTTGCTTTATTTTGGTGAGGCTGTGTGACTTCAAAAAACAAAAGTTAAAAATATTCCATAAAATGGTTATTTTCAACATGATATAGATGTTCTGAAATAAAGGTTTTAGTCAGTACTTTTTATAGATATCAGAAGATGGGATGTAAACCAAATTTCCACTTGAAGGTGGAAGATTAACTGTATTAATTTAGATCCACAAACTTGGTTTTCTAAATGTGAATGAGTGTTATCCAACTTTTATGTTTCTTTCTATAAAAATGAGATTTCTTGTTTTAAAATCTTCTGCTCCTGGATACATGCCTTACTCCTTTTCAGAGAATTAATGTGGTTTGCATCATTTCTCAGACAGGACTCTTGGTGTCTGTTTCTTTCATCTGGACTGGTGTGAGTCCTGACCTTTTGTAAGGTCTGTGTAGACACAGGACTCTTATAGAAAAGTACACTCTAGCTAGCTCTGTAGAAGAACACAAGTGATGTTCTTTCTGCTCTTCTTGGTCACATTTCTGTCTTATATCAAAGTTTTGGTTCATATTCCTATCAAAAGAAGTGATGTTTATTATGTCTTATCAGTTAGTTTTTACTACAAAAGTACATTTAATTATACTCACAAAGTTACTTGCTTACCTATTTTCTGTATTGAAATCTAATTCTGTAATTTCTTTTTTATATTTTCCCTTGTGTACAGGAACAATAATAGTTACATTTACACTTGTTAGATGTAGCAACTAGTTTAAACACACACACATAATTTATTCTTCACAACAGCTCTTTGAAATAGATGTTATTATGTCTCTGATTAGGAAGACAAGATAGGAAAAGGATGACTAACCACTCCTAGGATACAGACCAAGTAAATGGTAAACTAAGGATTCATACTCAAGCAGCCTAATTTCAGAGTTCATATCTTTCAAAATTTCTTTTATATCTCACAGAACAATTTTACTACGTTCTTCATTAAAATTCTATATAACATAAAATAAAACAAAGTAATTGTTCCAAACAACTGACGGTGTACTTCAGTTCAGTTCAGTTCAGTTGCTCAGTCGTGTCTGACTCTTTGTGACCCCATCGACTGCAGCTTGCCAGGCTTCCCTCTCCATCACCACCTCCCGCGGCGTGCTCAAGGTCATGTCCATCGAGTCGGTGATGGCAGTGGCACTGTATAACCTCTATCTGCCAGGAATGCTTCGAGCTCCATTAGATCTGCTGACCTGTGGGACTTAAGTGGCAGAGCAGTTGCAGCTGGTGCCCCTGGGCTTCTAGTCTGCTGCAGTCTTCCTGTCTGACTGCTGCCTGTAGACATTAAACTTCAGCTCGGTGTTGAATATTCTCTGACTCTTAATGAATATTGCTTGTACATGTGAGTAGAAATAGGATGTTTAAATTATTTTGCACCTTATTATTTGTCTGTCTATTCCTGTTTATCATGAAGCAAGATATTCTGACCTACTGAGGCACAAAGTCAGGCCCGTGTGACAGTGCTCCATTAACGAATGGACGTGGGGATGGAGGAGACAGGGCTGAGCAGGGCTGAGGGAAAAGTAGCTTGTGTGAAGGAGGTAGCTCACATGTCCATGGCTCCAACTCATATATCGCAGTCTTGAGCCCAATAATGACAGTACTGCGGGATATAAAGAGACCACCCAAAGCTGACAGCTGGGGCCATCTGGTATCTGTCTGGGGGTACCTCTAAAGGACGGGGCTGAATGGAGACTCCCCCAGGAGACTTGTAACAGAGCACGGCCAAGTGCACATCTCAGCACAGCAGTGCCTGTGAGCTATTCCTCTGCACCCTGTTATCAGGCAACAAGTCCTGTTCAGCCATTTGCAATGGGCTCCTCGCCCCAAGGAAGCAACTGTCAGTGAGTGACCGTTAGTGGGGACATTCAGGAAAGGTTAGTGGAGCAGGGATCAGCAGGTGGACAGTGAGTTAAGACTCAATCCTGGCCTTCCCCCCAGGGTGCTCCAGTTCATCCAGCCTCAGACCAGCGGTGATCTGGGGGCCCAGGGGCCATGTGGGAGGCTGTGTCCTGATGTGCTGGTCGGGCCCAGGCCTTGAGGAGGCAGTGACCCTCTCCCTGCCTCTGCCACCTCCTGGCAGCACCATCTGCCAGGGATGCCATCTGCAAGACCTGCTTGCACACCCCCCACCACATGGCCGGCCTGAGGAGCCTGAGGGCCAGTTGGGTTTGGCGCCTGGCTCCCTCAGCGATGACGGCTGAGCAGGGTCTCAGGACCCAGCCCTGAGGGCACTGCAGGCTGAGCTCTGACTCAGCCAGGACTGGACCCTGGCTGGTAAGTCGTGCCTCAGGACCTGTCGTTTCTTGTCAGAACAGAGACTTAACACTCATGAGATATTTATAGGAACAGTTACCTGACCATGACCTGACCCCCAGAACAAGGGCTCTGACACCAGGATGTTTAAACAACTCACCACGCTCCTGCCTCAGCTTTCTAGGAAAGGGCTTCGCTGAGAGCTTTCAGGGAGTTTGGGGTTTTAACGCATGAGCCACTCCTCTCCTTGCAGGGCCCTCAGTACATCTTTTGGGGCTCCACACCCTGACCATCTGTTCTTGTTTAGCCTCCCTGGAAGTTGGGCATATGGACTTGTTTTTCAGTAAAAGGCAGAGCTTCAGTCAGGGTAATTGCCTGTTTGTTTTTGCCTATAAGGAGAAATGCCAAATGAGCAGCTCGATACCCATTAATGAAATGTGGCCAATGGTTTGGTGGAATGATCAGGGCACAATTGTAAGATTCATGAAAAAAGAGTCTTGAAGATGGTGTGTAGATAGATGCCTTTGGAAACAGGATAGGAAGATATTTGTGTTTCACGTGAATTAGTAAAAACAAAACTAAAACCAGAAGTGGGACTCTAGCAATCAAGTGACTAAGCCGGCCTCTACTATGAATGTCTGTCAGCGTCCTGTGCAGCCATCTCTCTCCTTGCTCAGTGACTCATGAACAAAGCAGCCCTGGTGACAAGGATGGGATCAGCATGAGCTTAGCAATGCTGAATTGCACCCCCAAGGCTGGCCTGGCTGTAGACACTGTTGAGTGTCCATATCCCAACAATGGAGACTGACCCTGAGTTCTCTGAGGTGATCAGCCAGCTACCTGGTGGCAGGCTGACTACTTTAAATCCCTTTCTTTGTCGAATTGGGTAACATCTCGCTTTTACTGGAAAATACACTACTCAGAAAGTGAATTTGCTCTCCTTGTCCACAGTGCTTCCCCCCAGACTCCCATGACTGCTATATCCACCGCCACGGTTTCCCACACAGCTTTGCTTCTGAACTAAAGCCTGCAGAATTCCCTTTCTAGTGTGTTTCTACATCGGGTAGGCTGCAGGAGCTACACTTTTGTGAAACTTCAAGGAGGCTTTGAAAGAACTATTTTATAGTGCACACAAACACACACCTCCTAATGACCTAGTTACACACTCATCTTTGCACTGCTGTGTAGGAATTTTGAAGCTGCAATGAAATTGATTTAATGAATCAGGCCTAAGCAGTCATTTTTATTAAAAGATGTATCATTTTTGGTGGGCCAAATTTAATTAGTAAAAGGCCTTTAAAAGTGGGTCTGCACATGTTAGTCGCTAAGACGTGTCTGAGTCTTTTGTGACCCCATGGATGGAAGCCCACCAGGCTCCTCTGTTCATGGTGTTTCCCAGGCAAGAATCCTGAAGCAGATTGCCATTTCCTTTTCCAGGGGATCTTCCTGATGCAGCAATCAAACCCAGGTCTCCTGCATCAGCAGGCAACTTCCTTAGCATTGAGCCACATGGGAAATTGTGTTCAAAAGGATAGACCCTTTCTATGCCCAGAGATTCCAGGCTTCAGTTAATATAGTTTCCAGTCATAATTTTTAGCTCCTGACTGTATGCCTTGCCAAATTCTCTTCTTTAATCAGCTACCAGAAATGGGTGAACAAATCCTTTGTAAAAAGTACTGCTGCTTTTATTGAATTTCTGTGCACAAAAGTAATTGATGTTATTAGAGATTATTTCTAACACCACAAGAAGCACTTTTATTAATTACATTTCTTTATTTTAGATTATAATTTTTACCACTGATGGGACAGTGTTGTCATATGATTATTAAGTAAGCACCATAATTGATGTTAGGCATCTCTCTTCCTGTTGTACAGTTTTTTAGGTTTTGACAAATGCATCATGCCATGTGTCCACCATTGTAATATTGTATATATAGTGTTAGGACCCTAAACATCCATGGGCTCCACTTATGCATCCCTCTTTCACCTCCCCTTCCACCAAACTCTTCCACCAAACTTCTGGCAATCCCTGATCTTTTCAACACCTGTAGAGCTTTGCCTTTTCCAGAATGTCATATAGGTGAAAGCATCCCTTTTTGTTCAGGATTTTGAGAATGAGTTCCTTCACTTAATAATAGCTCTTTAAACCTTCTCCATTTCTTTCAAGGCTCAGTAACCCATTTCCTTTACTTACCAAATAATAGTCTATTGTATAAATGCATCACAGTTTATTCACTTCCTGAAGGACAACTTGATTTCTTGCAGTTTTTGGCAAATATGAATAAAGTTGCTCTGAACATCTGTACGGAAGCTTTCATGTTTTCAGTATATTTGGATAATTAACTAGGAGTGTGATTACTGTATTACATGATAGGTAGCCTATATTTAGCTTCATAAGAATCCTATAAAGTGGTTGTACCGTTTTATATTCCAACAACAGTGAATAAATTGAGTTCCTGTTGCTCTGCATCTTCACCAATATTTGGGATTTTCTGTTGATTGGAGTTTAGCCACTGATAATTGGCATAGTGGCATCTCCTTTTAAAAGAAATGAATTTTTCATTCTTTCTTACTTTAGACCTAATTTTTGTATTTATTTATGTAGTAGTATAGTTATATTGTAGTACTTGAAAACTTTAATCCTAGAACCAAGTTTCTTAGATTCAAATTCTAATTCTACCTTTTACTCCGTGGTACATAGGTTAGCTATTTAACTAACTTTGGTAACTTCCCTGGTGGCTTAGATGATAAAGCGTCTGTCTACAATGCGGTGGACCCAGGTTCTATCCCTGTGTTGGGAAGATCCCCTGAGAAGGAAATGGCAATCCACTCCAGGACTATGCCTGGAAAATCCCATAGACAGAGGAGCCTGGTAGGCTACTGTCCATGGGGTCGCAAAGAATAGGACACGACTGAGCGACTTCACTTTTCAGTAACCTTATGGGTTTCCAGAGTAAAGAGCTCAGATGCTCAAGATTCCACCTGCAGTGCATGAGACCTGCGTTTGTATTCTGGATCTGGAAGATTCCCTGGAGAAGGGAATGGCAACCCACTCCAGTATTCTTTGGTGAATCCAGTGTACAGAGGTTTTAGTCCATGGGTCACAAAGAGTTGGACAGGAATAAGTGACTTTCACTTTTCAGGAGCCTTAATGATAAGATATACCTCACAGAGTTGTTACAGTAATTAGGCTTTGATTATTATGGAACATATAAATAGCAATGAGTATCTGGCCTGTACTAAACTCTTTTCTTATTTAATTGTACAAAATAACTTCATTTTTTGTCAAGAGGAAGCCATTTAGAATGTAAATAATTCCAAATATAGGTAGAATAATGGTAATTTTCATTTTAAATTAATTGTGAGGAAAACTTTCACATAATGATAACATTCCTCCATTGCTGCAGCACTACCATATTCAGCTATCACTACACTATTTAAATTGTAATTCAGTAACTTCACAGTTGTAGGTCTTTTCACAAACCTTCAATATTGAGAAGGGCAGCCTAAAGAGCTCTGATGTATGTATTTGATGAATGGGAGGAGGATGCATTTTAACCACCACTCTTGTGTAATTTTGTTTGGTCATGGCTTTGACTTGATGAAACTGAGTTTAGTGTAATAAGTGAAATTGCAAGTTCAAGATTTTGATCCTGTATTTATTGTTAACAATTCAGTAAACTGAATTCTTAAAATTTCCATTCTCTCTAGAAGATGCCATAGCTGCTGCTGCTGCTGCTGCTGCTAAATCTCTTCAGTCGTGTCCAACTCTGTGCGACCTCATAGACGGCAGCCCATCAGGCTCCTCCGTCCCTGGGATTCTGCAGGCAAGAGTACTGGAGTGGGTTGCCATTTCCTTCTCCAGTGCATGAACCTGGAAAAGGGAAGTCGCTCAGTCGTGTCCGACTCCTAGGGATCCCACGGACTGCAGCCTACCAGGCTCCTGCGTCCATGGGATTTTCCAGGCAAGAGTACTGGAGTGGGGTGCCAGTGCCTTCTCCAGATGCCATAGCTAAGCATCTTAATTTCAATATATAAGCAGATTGTTACTGGTACTCTGGTTAATCTACCACAACTGAATAGCCTGTGGCTTGACCCTAAGAGGGCACAAAGTTCAGAGAATGAATTATTACATAAAGTATGTCTTCTGTTTTAATTTTCTTTCTTTTTTCTTGTTTTTTTTAGTTTTATTTTATTTTATTATTTTTAAATTATCTAATGGAGAGTAACTCTAAGACACTTATGCAAGGAACTGACTTATGTTTCATGGCCTTGAAAAATGTTGCCACCTCAGTTAAATTAATGGTCTAACAGCTTTGACCATTTTGGGAGAACTGTCAGTAGTTATATGTCCTAAATTTGGCCAGTTTCATATGAGCCTTGTTAAGACATTACAGGACTTCCTCAGTGGTCCAGTGGTTAGGACTCTGAACTTTCACTGCCCAGGCCCAGGATTTGATCCTTGGTCAAGAAATCCTGCAAGCCAGAAGGTGTGGCAAAAAAAGAAAACCCCACCTCCCTTCCAAAACATTGCTAAACCTCAGAACTAAGTTATGTTTGTCATGGACATCATATTGAGAAGTTTATTTTTTACTATTTGTATATTTACCACATATATAGTTTTGCTATAAATATACACATATATCATAAATGGCTTAACTTTTTCATAGAATTTGTCCTGTGAATTATCAGCCTTATCTTGGCACTGAGTAATGCTGTGTGTTTTCAATAATGTTACTTTTGGTTGTGGAATGTGGGGCATAATTTTTCTCCCGCATTCAAGAGATAATACCTTATAAAGTCTCCATTCCTAAAAAGTTTTAATGAACAGAGGATATTTTTTAATCCCTATGCAATTTGATTTTATAGAATAATTATTATATTTTTAATACTGATATTTTATAAATCTGGGGACTTTCCTACTATGCTGAGGAATACCACTGGAAAAACAAAAGAAAAAATAATAATAATTCCCTGTACTGCTCTGGGCTCTTATATTGGCAGTGAGAAGCACATTTCTAAGAAAAGTTAATTTCAACAACAATAATATCTTTTAAGGTAAATATTTCCCTTAAACTTGCCTATGATATGACCAGACAAAAAGTAGAGATTTAAAAAAAAAGATATTTTAGCTGATTGGTCAGAGCCAAAGGGCCAGTGATTCTTTTTTTAATATTAAACTAATATATAAAATAGGGTGAAACATACTTTTGTGGTAAGTCAAAGCCATCTCTAAAATATTATATTTATCTATTAAATTTTATTTTTATGATATATTTTCGAAGTTTCTCAAGTTGTAGGGTTTGTGTTGCTTGGCTTAGCAGAGGTGAGCTGTGAAGGCTGGGGTGTAGCTGAAGTTATCTCTCTACACTGGAGTTTACAGGCTGCTGGGGCCCCCCAGGGAAGAAGGGGCCTCTCCCAAGTCAGTGCACTCAGCTTAGGCCTGAGCTATCCGTTCAGCTCAGATACCAACTGTCACCTAAACCCTTGTGCTGGGATGAGTACCTCTTGTCCTTGCAGTAGCTGGACCCCACGCGCTTCTAATTGTTTCTTCGTGTCTGCCTTTGAATCTTTATTCCAGAGACCGAGTTGTCACCGGTTTCCAAGGAGCCCTGCTCGTTCTCCTCTCCTGCCACCTCTCTGCCACTGCAGTTGCTGGTTGTTGCTAAGGTTGCCTCTGTGGTAACATGCACATCCTGTTTATACCACCATCTGGGAAAGGTCTAAACTAGGAACCTACCTACCCTGGTCCATCACCACCTGGGGACACCAGTCATCGTAACACGTGGTCCGGCTCACACTCAGTTTCCCCCTCCTCTTCCTCCTCAGGCTTACAAGCTTCATACACACGAAAGGACCTGGACCACAGGCTGCTGCTCTGAAGCTTCCTGCACAAGATATAGTCGGTCTTATTCGCATCTGGACTCTGAGAGAAGAAAGAAGGAAGAAGTGAGGAAGAGAAACGAGAGACTCTGAATCAGTGGAAGGGAGAGTTGACATTTTTTCTGTCGAGGGGCTTGGTAACAGCAGGCAAAATGACGAACCCAACAGAACACACCTTGCCCGCCAACTCGACACTTGAGAGCCGTGAAGGGGAGTTTGGCTGCACAGTGATGGACCTGAGGAAGCTGATGGAGCTGCGTTCAAGAGACGCAGTAGACCAGGTCAACACCCACTACGGAGGAGTGGCGCGTCTCTGCAGTAGGCTGCAGACCAACCCTGTGGGAGGTAAAGGCCACGCTGCGGGTGGGGGATTGGAGGAAGGCGGCCCGCGCTAGGGTATAGTGTTCTGTCGGCTTCTAGAGAAGGAATGTTTCTGGAGACCTTGCTGCTATATCTGTGCCTGGTGGGCAAAGTACAGTCTCCAAAGCACGGAAAAGATGTCAGGCTGTGGAGAGAAACATTCTTTCTTTCCAGTGAGGTTTAGTGACTGCGATATTCTCTGAAGATCATTCTTTCCTTCTCTTTCTATATCACTGTACAGAAGGGGGAATGTCTCTTATAAATGTTTATGTCAGAGGTGTGTTTATCAGTAAATAATCAAGTCCCTAACTCAGTATCAGTCTTTGGTTGCAAAAGGTTGAAGATGTGATTCTTCCCTACCCCGATCTTACAGTATAATAGGAAGAAGCGTGGATGAGTCTGTCTACCTAATGTAGTACTTCTCTATGGTACACAGTTAGAAACGGGATGGTGAATCAAAATGGAGAGAGTTTAGCCACCATATCTTTGGGTTACTCAGTTTTCTTTCAGGAAATTATTGATGACTTTTTCAACCCTGTCTGATGCACTTTTAGTATAGTTCTTCTTAATCTATTCTCTAAAGAAAATGAAAAATCCAGCTTTATGCTTACCTGGCTCAGCCCAGTTGCCCAGTGAGCCATGGTAATTTTATTTCGTTGAAATGGAGATAGTACTAGAGAAATCTTATTTGCTCCTTTTTGCCTAGTTTCACCATCTCTGTTACAGGTCCTTGCTTGGCCCTATCAGTCAGGCAGGCCTTGATTGAGTAGCTTGAGATAGAGCAAAGATCTTGTCCTTTAGATGCCATCAGCCTCTTGAGGTATACCATTTCTGACCCTTTCTTGGAAGCCGCATCATATTTTTGCCAGTTCTAAGAAGTTTTGATCCCTAGCCAGTGTTAAAAATTAGTGACTTGGAGTCCAGACTCTATGATTAAAAGAAAAAAGGAAGAAATTTTTATCTAGATATATCTGTACATTGCCCATGTTTTATTTTCTTTACCAGCAGGGAGAGGTGCCTTACATGTTCTCTGTACTTCTAGAGTTTACTTTCTTATCTCATAGGCTTTGAGTTCAGTACTACCATTTACTAGCTGAATAACATTCTCCGTAAGTAAAAATCATTTTCTTTTTTGAAAATGGTATTAATACTTAGTCTATACAGTTATCAGGATTAAATAATGTATGTACAATGCTTGTTCTCATAATGGGTGTTCAATAAATTAGTTGTCTCACATTAAAACGGAGCCCACATTTGCCAGAATATGAGAGCCATGGAGTGCAGCGTGTTATTCTGTCTGTCAGGCTGCTGCAGGCTGCCTGCCGCTGCTGTCCATTCTCTACCTTCGCCACTGATGTCAGAGGGCGGCTGCTTAGGGCGGCGGTGCTGAGCTGCTTCCATGCGGCTCAGCCGTTGCCGTCTGGTCAGCCTCTAAAGACTGCGCTCTGGATAATGCCTGCTTCTTGTCAGCTAGATCCCTCTACCTCGCCACTTTCACAGTGGCTGCTCCTGTGTTCCCACTGAGATGATGCAGCACTTCAGCAACACTCTTCAGAATTTGAGCAGGATCTTCCTTTCCCTCTTCCTGTTCCGTTCTTTCCCTTGGCTGAGTTGCTTGTGTGACACAGTGAAACTCCGAATAAACTGGAACCTGAGAAACTTCCAAGAGCAGAGTCCAGACTTCCCTCCCAATTTTCCAAACCCTTTCTCATAGCTGCTGCTGTTTGCTTCTAGTTCCCAGAGAGCTCCCATTCCCAGAGGCCAACGTACTTATTCTTTCATGTCAGAATCAGATGTCAAATGGTTAGATCCTTTCCCAGTCCCAGATTTAGACCTGTGGTTGGAAGTCGCCTTCTGATGTCAGGTGCTTTTGCTGCTGCAGACCCTGGCCACGCCAGGACCCCTGCCGCCGGCGCAGCTGTCCACTGCCATCCCCTGCTTCCTTGGATCACAAACATGTACCCTGATGTGTTTCAGTATTACAGTTTTCTATTGGGCTGTCCTGGAGCTGGGAAGCAGGCTGTCAGGAACAACTTTTCCGTGAGTGGTTTTTAGCCCTCAGTGCCTCACGTGTGAGAAGAGTAAAGGGGTAGGAAAAGAAGCCGCAGAAGAGCTATGACGTGGGACTCTCCCCAGACAGAGGTGATGCTGCGGGGTTTGTTTGGAAAAAGAGCGTCAGTATCCAGGTGCCAGAAAAAGCCAGCCAGTGCACAGCAGACCACGCTAGCTTGCCTGACAGCCTAGCATAGCTTTCTAACCTGTGGTAGGCCCCTGCAGGCTAACAATAAGAACATAAAGAGATTTTCCCAGCTCTTGAATTCCACTGATTGAATTCCACTGATTGGAAAGTCAAGTGACGTAAGATTGAGAAGATCGTTCCCTAGAATAGGACCCTTTCCCTTTATTTTCTGTTGGATTGATAGTATCTTTAGGATAGATTGTTTTAAATTATAGCTACTAAGGAACCTTATGGAACTTGCAGTTTATAACTTTTCTGACACTAACATAGTTTAATTTCTCTCTGTCTGTCTCGTTGAGTGATCTCAACAGACCAAAACAATTAAATGACTTGCCTAAAGTCTTACCACAGGGTAGAACTTGATGGAATAATTCATGTTTTCTGACTCACAGACCATTAATGCTCTGCTGTCTCCTCAGCTAGAGCAGCAACACAGAGAATCTCAGAAGCACAGATAGTTCTGCAATTTGTTTTATATTCTGGTGCCTGATAAAATGCCTAGCTGTGACCCGATACTAATATGCATTTACTATTGGCTTGTGTTCCTTGAGTCCAATGACTAGTTGGAACAAGAGGCGATGCCCCAGTGGCTAAGAGCTGGTTACATTTGAGACGACATGGAGGTGCTCAGCCCCCACAGCACTCATCAGTGAGCAGACAAGGCTCAGCAGAGAGGCAGAGGTGATTGTGTTGGTAGGGTAAGCGGTTGCATTGTGTGTGTGTGTGTTCAGTCGTGTCTGACTCCCATGGACTGTAGCGCACCAGGCTCCTCTGTCTGTGGAATTTTTCAGGCAATACTGGAGTGAGTTGCCATTTCCTCCTCCAGAGAATCTTCCCGACTCAGGGATCAAACACACACCTGCTGCATTGCAGGCAGATTCTTCACTGCCAAGCCATCGGGGAAGCCCTAAGAGGTTGTGTTGCCTGAGGTTTATCAGTAAGAAAAACCTGAGCGTTTTGCACTGATAGGATCTTTTCAGTTTGCTCCTTTGCTCGTTCCAGTTTCTCTCTCTCTTTTCACTGCCGCTTGCTGCCCGATTCCATCCCCACCCCCAGATTTCTCCAGTCCTCAAAGAGCCGGATGATACCCACTGGAAGGTCGCCTTTTATCTTCTGATTAATTTTTCATGCTATTTCCTGGCTTCCAAGAGCAAGAAAAACCTGTGTGAACCTGAACTGAGAAAGCTGAGTGCCGAAGAATTGATGCTTTTGAACTGTGGTGTTGGAGAAGACTCTTGCGAGTCCCTTGGACTGCAAGGAAATCCAACCAGTCCATTCTAAAGATCAGTCCTGGGTGTTCTTTGGAAGTAGTGATGCTAAAGCTGAAACTCCAATACTTTGGCCACCTCATGTGAAGAGCTGACTCATTGGAAAAGACTCTGATGCTGGGAGGGATTGGGGGCGGGAGGAGAAGGGGACGACAGAGGATGAGAGGGCTGGATGGCATCACTGACTCGATGGACATGGGTCTGAGTGAACTCCGGGAGTTGGTGATGGACAGGGAGGCCTGGCGTGCTGCGATTCATGGGGTCACACAGAGTGGGACACGACTGAGCGACTGAACTGAACTGAGGGAGAGAAAGAAGTCTTTTCCTTAGTCTGCCTTGGTGTGCAGGAAGAGGAGAAGGTCTGGATGAGAGATTCTTTGGTGCAGATAAAAGTTGTATGAATTCTCCTTCCCCACAGAACCTTTCCACGTGGGTCCTCAGCTGTGTTACCCTTCTTCAGAGAAAGCATGCTGTTTTCTGAGGAGGCGCTATGCCAACAGTTAGGGGGGTTGGGGGAACTGGGCCCAGACCAGAAAGGGCAGAGAAGGGGAACCTTGACTAAACATTGAATAATTACCTGTGGGCTTCCTGCAGAAAGCTAAAGGCTATTTATATTGAATTTGGATCAGGAAGAACATTGGTGGGAATTTCTATTTCATCTTTCCTCTACATCCTGCTGTTTCTTTTCTCCTCTGCAGAGCTGTGGTCTGGCTGTAGGACACAGGGATTCTAATTTCCTTTTAATGACAGTGAACAAATAGTGTCCAGCAGGTAGTGGGGACACAATGGTGAACACAACAGGGACAGATCTTCCTTCCATAGGGCTTGACAGGCACTAAGAGAATACACAAAGATTAAGTCGATTTCAGCAATAGTGTCATAGTGCTATGATGGTGTTATGGGGACCTGGAGGGGAGGACAGATGGGCTTAGGAGTTGGAGATAGGACTCCTCAGTCATGTGACTGTCTAGGGAAGCTCTGGCCTGGCTGTGCTCTAAGGTAATTGCTACCACTTACTAAACGTTCCTGGCACAAGAGGCAAGCATCTCTGCCTTGCGTAATTGTTGAGCAGCTACTAGGTTTTGGGAGCTGGGGTTCTTTGGGGAGTAAATGGCAGGAAGGGGAAAGAAACTGCTTTGAGACAGCCCAGATTTTGACTTTTGGTTCATTACCTGTAGGGTTTAAGTTACTATCTCCTGCCTCCCTACGGCTTCCGGGGCTCAGCGGCGTCTCTGCTGTGCTTCTGTTGCCGCGCCTTTTGAGGCCAGGGGTATGTCCCACCACGAACTGTTTCTCCCAAAGCTGGGACGTGCTGGGGTTGGGCTCTTCCTCAGTGCGGCAGATTGAAATTTCTAGTAGCATTGTCAGTCTGGGAGAAAATTGCACACGTAGCCCCAGTAAATGTTCAACTACATGCTGCTGTGTTACTGTTAGTACTTCTAACACTAATATCATTTATATAATAGACTCTGCAAGAGATAGGAATGGATGAAGTAATCCAAAAAGTTCTAGTACCTTTCCCACGCTCCAACAGATAAACGCATGCCTCCTGTTTAGAGACCACTGCCTCGGAGAATGTTTATGTTGCCAGGGTGTGTATAAAGAAATTGGCAAGTGGAGATGGGATAGAATGGGTGTGAGAAGAAATGGGTAACTGGCTTCTCTGAGATTTTCCTCCCTATCGCTAGTCTGTTTATTAGTCTGTTATAGAAAATTAGTCTGTTTCAGAAAATCCACTTTTCAGTTAGTTCAGTTCAGTCGCTCAGTCGTGTCTGACTCTTTGCAACCCCATGGATTGCAGCCCACCGGGCCTCCCTGTCCATCACCAGCTCCCAGAGCTTGCTCAGACTCATGAGCAGTCCGCTTTTAGGAGTCCATCCAGCTCAGCTTAGAAGCACGGCTAAGCTGCCTTTCTCCTTATGCCCTCTGCCCCGTAGCCATCACCTTGAAGATGTCAAGTAAATTACCCTAAAAACCAGTCACATGGGCATGCCTGCCAAGATGAACAGTCTGTGGTCCTCTCTGCCCATCACACTTTGGGTGGATATATTAAGTTTAAAGTATGAGAGAGACTCATAGCAGAAGACTCTTTTTTTTCTTTTTTTTCCTTTATTTTAATTGGAGGTTAATTACTTTATAATATTGTATTGGTTTTGCCATACATCAACATGAATCCGCCACAGGTGTACACGTGTTCCCCATCCTGAACCCCCCTCCCTCCTCCCTCCCCGTACTATCCCTCTGGGTCATCCCAGTGCACCAGCCCCAAGCATCCAGTATCATGCATCAAACCTAGACTGGCGATTCGTTTCATATGTCATGTTATACATGTTTCAATGCCATTCTCCCAAATCATCCCATCCTCTCCCTCTCCCAGAGTCCAAAAGACTGTTCTATACATCTGTGTCTCTTTGGCTGTCTCACATACAGGGTTATCGTTACCATCTTTCTGAATTCCATATATATGCATTAGTATACTGGTGTTTTTCTTTCTGGCTTACTTCACTCTGTATAATAGGCTCCAGTTTCCTCCACCTCATTATCTTTGAGGGAGGAGAAGGGAGCAAACCAGCTCAAACAGCCCGAGAGCAGCTACACTGCTATGAGGATAGCCGAGGCAAGTCCAGGAGCTTCAAAAAAGAAATACTTAGTACGTGGTAGAGGGGTGGAGGTTTTCACAAAACCTATAGGAAGCAGCACCAACAGCGGGATGGTAGATGGTTGAGAAAGACAGGAGAGAAAGAGTGCGCTTGCTGAGCCCCGCCCACCCTGCAGGGGATTCCATGTTGCTCCTGGGAGTTCCTTGTCTGCTTTGAGTTATGCGCCTAGGGCTGAATTAGGCCAAGGGTGCATGACAGCCACAGGCCTGCGCTTTCCCAGGCCAACTCCAGGCTCTCCGAATTCTTTCCTAGCCAGCTCCTCCTTGCCTGGAGCGGGGACTCTGGCTTAGCTGGCATAATGCTGCCAAGCAGGGCATAGGGAATCCTGGAGGCAGGGAGAGTCGCTGCGTCTGCTGAACCCGAGAACCCTCCCCGCTTCTCCCCTTCCACCAGGCCTAGGACCTTTGGTGCTCCGTTCCTTTGGCAGCTCAGCAGAGTCTCTTGCAAGTTTTGTTTTGCTTTCACCCTTGCGGTTGCCTTGCTCTGAATGTCAGCTGGGGGTGGGACAAAAGATGGCATTCCTTCTTCAGCCAAGGCAGATGTTGCGTCTGCCCTTGGAAGTGGGGCTTTCACTCTTTTTATTTAGCTCCAAGGTGTGAGCACTGGGGGTGTGATACCAGAGGGGCGGATGAACACACAGCCCGGGAGAGGGCAACCGAGCAGAGGGTAAGGAGGGCACTCTGGGCAGCTCTCTCTTCTCTGTGCCAGAGTCAGAGAGTTCACAAAAGGTGCACAGCGGAGGACCAGACAGAAAGACACACCCCCGGACAAAGCTGTCCACCAAGGGCAGGCTTTGGGATCGAGAGTGAGGAAAGGGCCATTTTCTTCTCAATCCGTCACCTCTTGCTGTGACTTTAGGGGAGCTGCCTTCCCTCTAGGGGCAGGAAGGCCACAGGCACAGAGCGTGTCTCCAAGCTGCGGGTGTGAGAAGTGGGAGATGCAGAAGCAGGAAATGCTCTGACCCCTGAGAGCAGTGGCAGCGGCTTAGCACAGGAGCTGGCTGAAGCCTTTCAGTCCTCGTGTTGACTTTCAGCTGCTCTTCCCTCTTGGATTCCCTTGTGGCTCAGACAGTAAAGCATCTGCCTGCCATGGAGGAGACCCGGGTTCAGTCCCTGGGTCGGGAAGATCCCCTGGAGGAGGGCATGGCAACCCACTCCAGTGTTCTTGCCTGGAGAATCCCATGGACAGAGGAGCCTGGTGGGCTACAGTCCATGGGGTCAGAAAGAGTCAAACGCGACTGGGTGACCAACACTTTCACTTCTCTTTTACCCCCTAATCCAGGGTTTTAAGGTAGGACTTGAAAGATATTCTGATGTCTGTTCTCATGAACCAAATAGGACTGGCTTCTAAGCAACCCAGAGAAACCTCTCCCTGGTACTGTCTGTGCAGCAGAAGATTCTGCTCTCGCGTTGGCAAAGTGTCATCGCCCACACAGCTGGGAAGTCCCTCCTGATGTCGGACCTGGCCGCACCCTCTCTGCGCTGACTCTGATAAGGGGTGCCTCTGCCGACAGTCCTCGGCCTCTGTGGGGACGCCGGCCCGGCCCTTCCCTCCTTCCCGCTGGAGCCAGGCCACGAGGGGCTGGGCTGCCGCTCCTCCTCCCAAGCCGAGGCCCGCAAGGCTCAGAGCAGACACAGATTTTCCACCGCCGCCCTTTCTGTCTCCTCCAGCCAGGCAGGGGCCTTGTGCGTCCCTAGCCTGGGGTGCGGGCGGTGACTTCCCAGGCCCACATTCTTGTCCCCTTTCCCAGCTCATGTGCTAAATCTGGCTGAGGACCAGAGGTACTCCCGGTTTGGGTGAGACTTTTTGTCAGACACGGTTTCTGCTCATTCTCTTGATGTATTTCTAGGGGAAACCCCTTTCCAGTTTCCCGCATTCTCTTGCTGCCAAGTCCTCCTTCCCTACTTTGGGAAGCAGTGTACTTGAGAAGCAGCTGTGAAGATGAGGGAGTAAAACCCCCTTCTGGCCTGGGCAAGAATTTATGTGAAATCACAGCTGCTGAGATCAAGGCCTGAGAGCCTCTCAGGGGCTGGAAGAATTGGAATGGAAAGGCCCACATTGGGGGTTGGCGGAGCTCCCAGTCCCACTTGGCTCTCCTATGCGATGCTGCCTCTCAGAGAGGATTCCCAAGGCCACCTGCTAGCAGCCCCACACTGCCCCTCCCTGCCAGAGGGCCTGCGGGATCCTGGGGCCATTTGATTTCTTAGGGGGACTTTTAAGAGCTGAGGGTGACTTAAGGTGGAGCAGAGAGGTGAGAGAAAATGCAAAGAGGGAATAAATGTGTGACTTTGAGAGCATCTAGGTAAGAGCAAGGCCTGACCTCTTTTGTTTTCCATACTGTGTCTTGTTTCGTTTGCTTGGGTCCAAAATAAGGCCAATAATGAAACTTTTATTGAATATAAAATTCATAGGCTGGACTCTGACAGACCTGGTGTCACCATCCCTGAGGACAGGAAAAAGACAGGACTAATTGACGTCAATTGTAAATAAAGAGTAGGAACAAGGCTGATTTGTCTAGAGGTGCAGAGAAAAGCGGCGAGTGGGCCCGCCCTGAGGTAAATGAAGAAGGCTGACCAACCATTCCTGTTTGCCTGGAGCAGAGGGGTTGTCCCAGGAGACGGGCGCTTCAGTGATGAAATCTGGAAAGTCACAGCAAAATGGAGCCTCAGCTGGGCACAGCTGCCTCCATGCCCCAGCCCCTCTGTGTGTGAGCTGGAATCCAGCTGCTTCTTGTGGAGCAGCTACAGACTGCCACATACTTACTTGAGTAGGTACCAAACCTGTCTAGGCCTCAGTTTGCTTGTATGTGACACGGGGTTAATAGCCGCTGCCGCACAGGGCCTTGCAGCTTCGGTGAGAAGACACAAATGTGCCTGGCACAACTACCATCACTTAAATGTTCACAGTAATACCTATTACTCATGCAGTTCATTCAACGAATTTGTGTACATGTCAGGCACGGCTTTAGACCTAAGGAACAAAGACAAAAACCCTGGCCTTGTAGAGGGAGATAAACAAATGTAGAACAAATGTATCAAATAACCTATTCCAGGAGAAGACCTGTAGAGGGAAACAGCTGAGCAGGCCAGTGGGATCCCATGTCCTGGGACAGAGACATCCACGTGAAATACGTTGGTCAGGGTTAGGGCCTTTGTCCGAAGACATGAAGGAAGTGAAAGGACAAGCCCTAACTAGGGAAGGGAAATCTGAGAAAGAAAACAGCATGTGCAGGGACCCTGCAATGGAAACATGTCTGGTGCACACAGAGAATCGCAGGAAGGCTAGCTTGGCGGGATCTCGGTGAACAAGGCGGAAATGGTAGCACTCCACAGGTGGGGAACTGGGTGCTCACGAAGGGGGCCTACGGAAAAGGGCAGATGAGTGCCATGGGGGGTTGGGAAGAGACCATTCTGGACCAAGAAGAGATCGAGGGCAGAAAGCTAAGGCTGGAAGCAGCAGGTCTGTGGGACGGTCGCCATGTCCAGCTGAGAGACGGCCAGGGCTTAAAGCAGCATGCAAGCAGTGGGAGATGAGAAGTGAGGGCGACCTGGATGTATTTTGAAGGTAGAGATGATGAATTTTCTGACTAATGGGTTTTGTAGATAAGAGAGAGAGGATGATTGCGAGGCATTAATATGAGAACAGAGTCGGACAGGGTTACCTTGGTGGAAGTGAAAGTGTTAGTCGCTCAGTCGTGTCCAGCTCTTTGCGACCCCATGGACTGTAGCCCTCCAGGCTCCGCTGTCCATGGGATTCTCCAGGCAGGAATACTGGAGTGGGTTGCCATTCTCTTCTCCAGGGGATCTTCCCAACCCAGGGATCGAACCCAGGTCTCCTGCCTTGCAGACAGATTCTTTAGCATCTGAGCCACCAGGGAAGCTCTTTTAGCTAGACTGGTGTTGAGTCTTTTAGCCTTTTGGCCTCCGTTGAACTATTGCCATGTGATAACCTTCTGATTCTGATGTGTTGATTTGCCCTCATAGTCGTCTGCTCACCCTTCTTATGGAGGGAATAGCATCTCCTCCCTTTACGTCATAAATCCTGTTTTCTTAAGAAACATCGAAGCTAGATTAACAAGCTATCAGAACTCTTGTTTCTCAAGGGCAGACCTAACCGCCCAGCAGTTCCAAGTTGGCACACATGTGTTATCTCAGGTCCCTGGGAGAAACACCCCGCACGGCCCTGTTCCCTAGCAACTCTGCCTCTGCCCGCCTGGGGATCAAGATGCCCTGCCCAGGGACACTCCTTTCCCAGGCTCTGGGATTTCTTGCCTGCTGAGAACCGACCACTCAGAGTGGTGGGGGCAGGGAGCCTCTGGCAAGCAGCCCGTGTTGCTTCTAGTGCTTTGGCCAACCCCCCGCCCCGCCCACCCGTTCCCCTGCAGAGCTCTGCTGTGCCTCAGCTCTTGCTCTTGGCCCCAAGGAGGCAGGAGGCCCTGGTTAAGAGCATCAGGCTCTACTTCCTGAACCAGCTTCCTGCTTCTCTCTGCTGAGCGCTAGCAGGTGGAAGGAAGCGGTCTCCAGTCCCCACTCCGCGATCGTGGGTGCCAGTTCACACCCCTGCTTTATCTCCAGGCAGGGTGCCCAGGTAGATCTCGATACCTCTCCTGAGGTTTTTGTCTTTAGGGTGGAGGAATGGACCCTGCAAACAGTACTCCCTTGGGAACAGATTTTCCCATTTTCAAAATCCCTGTCTGAATGTCTTCCTTAGTTCTAACCCACCTCTCTTTCTTTGCCGTTTAAAGTCAGGCCCTTGGGTCGTATTCAGTGGAGATAGAAGTCTGCCGGCCGCTGTGTCCCCCTCCCCTCCAGCGGACCAGCCCTTCAGTGTGAAGAGGTGTGAGGTCCTCGGCATCAGTAGCCCGTCCTTGCCTTGCAGCTTCCAGGCATCTCCTTGTCCCGTGCCTCTGGGTAAAGCTGTATTAAGTGTTTCCATCCTCTGATTCTAACCCTCCTCATTGCTAATCTTTTTTCAAGACAAAGGTTGCCTCGCCCTGCCTGTGGGGTACCCATCAAGCAGTTCAGCCAAGAACCAGTGCCAAACCGAGGCTATTCGCTAATCAAGTTGCATAAGCAACTTGATAGATGCCCCCTGGCGTTAATTTAAATTGTATGCGTTCTCCTCTTTCCTTAAAGTGTGACCCCTCTTGGGCCCCTGAGAAGAGCCTAGGACTCTGGGAATGATTCTGCCTCTTATTCCCTCTGGGGACGTGGCTGGACTCTGTGTGCACACTCACACAGGTATGTAAGCACACGTGTTCGTGGAGGGCGCGCCGATGCTCACTGTCTGACTCAGCGCTTTCACCGCCACTGTTCTCTCTCTGTTCACTCTGAACGAAGCAGTACTCGTAGCACTTAGTACATCTCCACGTGCGTAGTTCTCAGTAGAACAGTAGTACCTCCTAAAGATGGGTGTGTGTGTGCCTCTGTGTATGACGGAATGGGATGGCTCTGTGTGCCTACAGGGGATGCCCGAAGCTGGAGTCTCATGAAGTCTGTATCCTGTTGATGTCCTGAAACCTCTGGAACTTGGAATCAGGACAGTTGCTTGGGCTCTGTCTCCTAGCCTCCTAGCATGGCCTTGAGCAAATAGCTTATTCTTTATGGCCTTTTTGTGTGAGCCGGTAGGTAGAAGCACCTCTGCTTTTAAATCATGACCAGCATTTACATGTTAACATAAGAGGAAAATTCTGCGTCTCAGGAAACATTTTAATGTACTCTTAGAGCTGAAGCCTGGTGCAGACTCCATGAGGAAGAGATGAAGTTGTAGGTCTGGGTTAGCTTACCCTGGAGACCAAGAGGAGTGAGCGGCACCCATGACCAGCTTGTCTTGGTTTGCCCCCATTTCATACCTGCTGAGTCTGGGGAAAATGAGGCTGGTTGGTCACCCTAATTGGATCTCATATTTGGGCAGATTGGGAAGCAAGGGATCCTCTTTAAAGGGCTCTTTTAACTGCCTTCCTTTGTCATTCAGCTCTTCCACTTTTTTCTTGCTCATTCACTCCACTCCTGTCTGTTTTTCAGGCCTATCTGGGAACCCTGCAGATCTGGAGAAACGTAAACAAGTGTTTGGACAGAACTTGATTCCCCCCAAAAAGCCCAAGACCTTCTTGGAGTTAGTGTGGGAAGCCCTTCAGGACGTCACGCTCATCATCCTGGAGATCGCAGCCATCATCTCCCTGGTCCTGTCCTTTTACCGCCCCCCGGGGGGAGAAAATGAACGTGAGTACCTTGAACAGACAAGCGTGACTCTCTTCTGGGTTCTTTCCACTTTCACTGAGCAGCATGTAGTATTTGTTGACACATTTTATTAGGTTGGTGCAAATATAATTGCAGTTTCAGACCATGAATTTTAAAACATAACTAGTTTTAATAGGAACCATTACAATGAACACATTTTTGCCAATGAGAAATGTTTGTTTATTCCTGTAGTGTAAAAATCCGTGTTTCAGGATCCGACAAACTCTTGGAAAGCATTTTTCTGCATCCTTAGGGTTGTGGAAGCATTTTCCCTGCAAAATGTTGTCGAGATGCTTGAAAAAGTTAGTTGATGAGAGGTCAGGTGAATATGGCCTTCCCTAATGGCTCAGATGGTTAAGAGTCTTCCTGCAATGCAGGAGACCGGGGTTCGATCCCTGGGTCAGGAAGATGCCCCGGAGAAGGAAATGGCAACCCGCTGCAGTATTCTTGCCTGGAGAATCCATGGACAGAAGAGCCTGGCAGGCTACAGTCCTTGGGGTCACTAAGAGTCAGACACGACTGAGCTTTGAACAGGTGAATATGGTGGATGAGGCAAAATTCTGTGGCCCAATTCGTTCAGCTTTTGAAGTGTTGATTGTGTGGCCTGCCGTCGGGTATTGCTATGGAGAAGAATTGGGCCCTTTCTGTTGACCAGCTGCAGGCGTAGGAGTTCTGGTGCATCGCGTTGATTTGCTGAGCATACTTCTCAGATGTAATGGTTTCTCTGGGATTCAGAAAAGTTCAGTGGATCAGGCTGGCAGCAGACCACCAGACAGTGACCAGGACCTTTTTATGATGCAAGTTTGACTTTGGGAAGTGCTTTGGAACTTCTTCTCAGTCCAGTCACTGAGCTGGTCATTGCCAGTTGTCGTGTAAAATCCGCTTTTTGCCGCACATCGCAATCCAATCGAGAAATGGTTCATTGCTGCTTTGTAGAATGAGAGAAGATGACACTTCAGAATGACGATTTTTTTGACTTTCAGTCAGCTCACGAGGCTCCCACTTACCGAGCTTTTTCACCTTTCCAATTTGCTTCACATGCCAAACGACCATAGAATGGTCAACGTAAGTTCTTCAGCAACTTCTTGTTTAGGTGTAAGAGGATCGGCTTCGTTGACGGCTCTCAGTCAGTCGTTGTCAGCTTCTGATGGCCGGCCGCTACATTCCTCATCCTCAAGGCTCTCATTTCCCTGTTGAACCACCACTGCCCTGCACGTTCATTAGCAGTTCCTGTACCAGATGTTACTGATGCTGCAAGTCGTCTCCACTGCTTTACGACCCATTTTGAACTCAAATAAAATCACTCGCATTTCCTTCTTGTCTAACATCATTCCCGTAGTCTTAGTATAAAAATAAACAGCAAGAAAGGTCTTTAGCAAAAAAAAACAAAAAACATAAAGCAAGAAATGCACATTAAAATGATGTATAATTTTATAGCCACGTTTATTAAGGACGTATTCCAGTAGCAAATGGCAAATTTCAACAATGCAAAAGCTGCAATTACTTTTGCACCAACCTAATAGCTTAAGTGTTGTGTGTGTGCCCGCCCCCCACCCCGTTATCTGAGTAAGTTCTCCAAGGGAAACTGAAACATAACTAGTAAACTATTCTTCCAACGCATCCTAATTCCAGGGTCTTCCCCGCCTTTCCCAGTAAATCCTTATTCAGAATGTTATGAATCCTCTGCCCTCACTAAACCAACAAGGCCGTGTACCCCAAAGTTCCCCCGTCCCCATGCTGGGCGTCACGGGAAATAGCAGTGGGAGCTGCCGTGCTGGGGGTCGTAAGGCCTCTATATGTGTCTTGCCTGTAGTTTTCATTGACATGTTCCATGCTGTTTAGTCGTATGCCTTTTTTGGGTAAACATAAGTAGTTATATTGGTGACGAGATGATGCCCAATCCGGCCGTCCTCCGCTGTCCTCAGGATAGCTATTTTACCCGAGCTTTCTGTTCTTCTCTTCCCCTGGCTTTCTTTTCTGGGGAGTTACGGGAGCACAACCCCCATTTTTAATGTCAGCAAAGGCCCCTCGGTGACCCTTTTCTCTCCTTTCCCTGGGCTAGAGTGTGGTCTAGCCGTCAGTAGCCCAGAGGACGAAGGGGAGGCGGAAGCTGGCTGGATTGAGGGCGCGGCCATCTTATTCTCAGTGATCATCGTTGTGCTTGTGACTGCCTTCAATGACTGGAGCAAGGAGAAGCAATTCCGGGGACTGCAGAACCGCATCAAGAAGGAGCAGAAGTTCTCCGTTATCCGGAATGGGCACATCATTCAGCTCCCTGTGGCTGAGATTGTGGTGGGTGACATTGCCCAAATCAAATACGGTGAGAGCTCTGTGGTTCTTTTCTCTTTTAGCTCTGTTTCTTACACCTGTGCCACCCTCCCTATCAGAGGGCTAGGTCCTTTGGCATAAGGGGGCTGGGGATTGCTGAGGACCCAAAAAGGTAAGACCCCAAATTGTGTTAGCTTCTAGGTTAGAGTTTAAGGAGGTTATGGAAAAGAAATTCAAAGAAAGCAGTAACTGACACTGCCAAAGACGTCAGAGTGTACCCTGTGTGTCTTAGACTACAAGCAGGTAATATTCAGGCCATGGGAAGGTGTTTGGGGGTCAGGAACCGTTTGAATTTACAATACCCAGAGCAGAGTTTTATCGCAGGTTGTCAGATCTGAAGCTGTCTTTCAGAGGTTCTCCAGGCTCTCCTGGGCTGTTGCCTACAGATGGAGGCCCGGGAGCAGCCCTGAGATGAGGCCGGACGGTCCTCACCTGCCCTCTCCCTATTGCCCCTTCACTGCCGTGTGCTAGGTGACCTGCTGCCTGCAGACGGGATCCTGATCCAGGGCAATGACCTCAAGATTGACGAGAGCTCTCTGACGGGGGAATCGGACCATGTCAAGAAGTCCTTGGAGAGGGACCCCATGCTGCTCTCCGGTGAGGCCCTGACGACACCAGCCCCCAGCCCCCTCCCCGCAGACACAGCCAGAGAAACCGGTCCAGACCTTGCCCTGTCTTCCGACCGTGCCCCGACTCCTGCCCCAAGGCTCCGCGGGGGCTGTAGCATGTCAGTGGGTTGAATACAAGGATATTGAGCAACCTGACAGAGGTTGTCCATGGAGCAGATGCTACAGGAGCCTTCGAAGGGCTCTGCTGGCTGGAGAGGGTGGTGGGAAAGGAGCCGTACCCCAAAGCCGTTACACACGTTGTTCTCCTTCCCCCCCGGGTTGCTTGCTCTTGATCTTTGCCTACTATCTGCCACGTATAATGCCATGCATAGGAGGGGAAGGAAGAGGGATTGCTCTCTTCCAAGTTTGTGTTCACACCAAAGGATGGCTAGGTATTTAAAAAAAAAAAAAGGAAAAACTCTTCTCCCATCTTCTTTCTCATATAGGGACCCATGTAATGGAAGGTTCTGGACGAATGGTAGTGACTGCTGTGGGTATCAACTCTCAGACTGGAATAATTTTTACCCTCTTGGGAGCCAGTGAGGGGGAAGAGGAAGAGAAGAAGAAGAAAGGTAAGGGGCTTTCAGGAGAGCCTCTTCCCTCCCATCCCCATGGACAGACTAGGAGAGGGAGCGGGTCTGCAGTGGAACACCTGGTTGGCAGACTCTGCAGGATGACGAGGACAGATCTCCAAACCCCTTCTTTAGCTGACGGTTTCATCCCTGACTGCCCACGGTGCTCTAATGAAGACCGGATCTGGCTCTTCTCTGCGGTCAGGTTGCACCGGTTCCTGCGTTTACTGGTGGCTGTAAGAGAATGAGGTGGAAGGCCTGTGCAAACGGGCTGGCAGTGTGCTGTGGCTCCAACCCTCGCCACTTTCTTCCTCAGACACGGGGGGTTATACGAACCATCAAGGCTAAGGGAAAACTATCCAGGAGAAGAAACTGGTTTCCTGCTGAAACTGTAAGCAGGAAGAGAGATACAGCCAGAAGGGTGGGAACAGAGAGGGAATGTCTGCCTCAGAGTTAGCCCTGTCTTTGTCATTCATTTGTTCCTGAAAGCGAGAACAAAAGAGAAGTGGAAAACAAAGGAGAAAAGGAAAGATAAAAGCATCTGAATGCAGAGTTCCAAAGAATAGCAAGGAGAGATAAGAAAGCCTTCTTCAGCAATCAATGCAAAGAAATAGAGGAAAACAATAGAATGGGAAAGACTAGAGATCTCTTCAAGAAAATTAGAGATACCAAGGGAACATGTCATGCAAAGATGGGCTCAATAAAGGACAGAAATGGTATGGACCTAACAGAAGCAGAAGATATTAAGAAGAGGTGGCAAGAATACACAGAACTATACAAACAAGATCTTCGCAACCCAGATAATCATGATGGTGTAATCACTCACCTAGAGCCAGACATCCTGGGATGCAAAGTGGGCCTTAGAAGCATCACTACGAACAAAGCTAGTGGAGGTGATAGAATTCCAGTTGAGCTCTTTCAAATCCTAAAAGATGATGCTGTGAAAGTGCTGCACTCAATATGCCAGCAAATTTGGAAAACTCAGCAGTAGTCAAAGGACTGGAAAAGGTCAGTTTTCATTCCAATCCCAAAGAAAGGCAATGCCAAAGAATGCTCAAACTACTGCACAATTGCACTCATCTCACATGCTAGTAAAGTAATGCTCAAAATTCTCCAAGCCAGGCTTCAGCAATACGTGAACCGTGAACTTCCAGATGTTCAAGCTGGTTTTAGAAAAGGTAAAGGAACCAGAAATCAAATTGCCAGCATCTGCTGGATCATCACAAAAGCAAGAGAATTCCAGAAAAACATCTATTTCTGCTTTATTGATTATGCCAAAGTCTTTGATTGTGTGGATCACAATAAACTGTGGAAAATTCTGAAAGAGATGGGAATACTAGACCACATGACCTGCCTCTAGAGAAACCTATATGCAGGTCAGGAAGCAACAGTTAGAACTGGACATGGAACAACAGACTGGTTCCAAATAGGAAAAGGAGTACATCAAGGCTGTGTATTGTCACCCTGCTTATTTAACTTATATGCAGAATACATCATGTGAAACGCTGGGCTGGAAGAAGCACAAGCTGGAATCAAGATTGCTGGGAGAAATATTAGTAACCTCAGATATGCAGATGACATCACCCTTATGGCAGAAAGTGAAGAAGAACTAAAGGGCCTCTTGATGAAAGTGAAAGAAAGAGGAGAGTTAAAAGTTGGCTTAAAGCTCAACACTCAGAAAACGAAGATCATGGCATCTGGTCCCATCACTTCATGGGAAATAGACGGGGAAACAGTGGAAATAATGGCTGACTTTAGTTTTCTGGGCTCCAAAATCACTGCAGATGGTGATTGCAGCCATGAAATTAAAAGATGCTTTCCTTGGAAGGAAAGTTAGGACCAACCTAGACAGCATATTCAAAAGCAGAGACATCACTTTGCCAACAAAGGTCCGTCTAGTCAAGGCTATGGTTTTTCCAGTGGTCATGTATGGATGTGAGAGTTGGACTATAAAGAAAGCTGAGCACCGAAGAATTGATGCTTTTGAACTGTGGTGTTGGAGAAGACTCTTGAGAGTCCGTTGGAGATCCAACCAGTCCATCCTAAAAGAGATCAGTCCTGGGTGTTCATTGGAAGGACTGATGTTGAAGCTGAAACTCCAATACTTTGGCCACCTCATGCAAAGAGCTGACTCATTGGAAAGGACCCTGATGCTGGGAAAGATTGAGGGTGGGAGGAGAAGGGGACGACAGAGGATGAGATGGTTGGATGGCATCACCGACTCAATGTACATGGGTTAAGCTGGACTCCGGGAGTTGGTGATGGACAGGAAGGCCTGGTGTGCTGCGGTTCATGGGGTTGCAAAGAGTTGGATACGACTGAGCGACTGAACTGAACTGAACTGAACTGTTCCTGAAAGAAGGAAAAACGGAAGGCAGAAAGATAACAAACCAAAGGTGCACCTTTCCCTAAGCATTCCTTCTCTTGGAGGAGAGGATTTGTACCATTTGGCTGGAGGTGCATCTTGAGCTGTTAGGGAAGGGCAGTTAATGAAAAGGCAACAAAGCTCATTCAGTTAGGAACCAGCCTGTTTCTGCAGCTGCCTTCAGAGTGAGTAAGGAGGAGGCTTGCCTGGTGCTGGTGAGCTGACACGGAGGCACCTTGTGCGGCCTTTGCCACCAGGCAGAAACAGTTCAGACCTCTCACTCCCTAAGCCCCACCCCATTTCTCCGAGTGGTTTGACTCAAGCCAGAAGCACCTCCCAACAGCAACCGTGCTCCAGGAGCAAGCAGCTCAGGAGGGAGTGTGCATTCCCCTCCATGAGTGGCCTGGTCCATACCCCAGGGATTTGTGAGAGCCTCTAATAAAAATGGGGATAAACAGAGGTGTGAGCTTCCTTTACATCCCCTTCGCTGCAACTCAGACCCTTTGCTATCACCCTTTTAGGCTCTGAACAGGACCGGCAAATTGGATATCTGATCTCTGAATAGTCATTTTGGGTCCCCACCCTATTTTTCTCTTTCTTGTTCAAACAGGTAAAAAACAAGGAGTCCCTGAAAATCGCAACAAATGTAACCTTTCCACTCATTTACCATCTCTACCTGCCCATACTCAAACCAGACCTTTCCAGGCCATCTGCCTTCCCTCTGTTCCTCTCCATAAATCTGTTATCTGCTCCTGTGGCCTACATGCCTCATCCTGAGGACGGTGCAGAGATCTGGGGGTGGTCCCAAGCTGCCAAACCCAAACTAAGGTGGGACGCAGCACCCTCTGCTGTTAGCTCAAGGGGCCTCCTGTCAAGATTTCTCTCGGGAAGCCTGTGCGGTGATCTGCTCTTCTCAGGGTGCTGACCTTGCTTCATTGCCCTTGGCCAGAGTTAAAGAGCAAGGACCCTTAGTCTCTGGGTTGGAAGTCTGCAGGGTCCTTATGGGGGAAGGGGTTGGGATGGGCAGTCCCTGCACCCTCTTCTTCCTCTTTTGGTGCCGTCTTCCCATCTAGATGCCTTCTCAGCTAGTCTTCTCTGGGGTGCAGAGAGCCCTTTCTCTGTAACCTCTGTCCCTACTTCTTTGTTCTCTCCACAGTCTGTTTTCTTCTTCCTAATCTGATGTGTGTTTCCTTTTTGGTGGCTGTGTTTACATCCTGTCTCTGTCTTATTTGTGAGTCTGACAGCAGAGACAGTCTCTCAGGAAGGGCACCTAAGCAAAGGAGCAGAGCTCTGCAGGGTGAAGCTGGAGGGGTACTGGGGGCCAGTAGGAACTGCTCTCTTGAGACAGCTCCTGGAGCCTTTTTTCTTTTCATAACCCACATCATAGTGGATTTTAGAAATAAAGACATCACTTTGGAAAACCAGGACTCAACAAAAGTAATTCTTAAATTTCAGATCTCTTTAACTCTTCTTTTTAAAGCAAAATGGATTTCTATGTCTGTCTTTATCCCAGCCTTCTCTTGTTCCAGAGTCCCTCATACCAACTTCTTCCCTTAGGGAAAGGTACTCTGTACCTCCCTACCTTCATCAGACAGGGGAGAAAGGAGATTTCCTTCCCCTATTGCTCAACTAATATAAGAGGGAACTGGAAAATACCCTGTGTCTGGGGTCTGGGTTTCTTCCATGAAAATCTATATCTATGTAGAGAGAGAGGGGAACCTTTTAAAGAGCCAACTAAGACCCTAATGTGTTTCTCATGTGGCTCAGTGGTAAAGAAACTGCCTGCCAATGCAAGAGATGCAGGTTTGATCCCTGGGTCGGGAAGATCTCCTGGAAAGGGAAATGGCAACGCACTCCAGCATTCTTGCCTGGGAAATCCCATGGACAGAGGATCCTGGTGGGCTACAGTCCATGGGGTCACAAAAGAGTTGGACACGACTTAGCAGCTAAACAACAAGATCCTTATGCTCTAGGAATATTTACTAACCTTCCCCTTCAGCCCCTTTCTGCAGTAAAGATTCACTGTTTTAAGCACTGAATTCCAGGAAGGATGGCTGTTGGTAATAGCACCGAGTGGCAGGACAAATCCTGTTGCAGGAATAAACCTGGCTCAGGGCTCTGAAACCGTGCCAGGAAGCTGCCACTGAAGAGGAGAGCCATCCATTTCACCTCCAGTTGTTAAGATACCATTCCCAAGGCCCTAAGAGAAGGTCAAGCTCCCTGTCTGGCATGGGGTGAGGGAGGTCAGATCTGATGCCAGAGGTCCAAGGTGTGTTCCAGAAAGAGACAAAGGGGCTTGTTAGTTTCCCCTTGCTACTACTCAGGGCTGCTTCCTTGCCTACTGACCTGTCCTCTTTGTGTGTGCACCCTAGCAAAGACCCAAGATGGAGTGTCCTTGGAAATCCAGCCACTCGACAGTCAGGAGGGGATCGACAGTGAGGAAAAGGAGAAGAAGGCCGCCAAGCTGCCCAAAAAGGAGAAGTCCGTGCTGCAGGGCAAGCTGACCCGCCTGACTGTCCAGATTGGGAAAGCTGGTGAGTAGGTGGGGCTTTCTCAGTGTGTCCGTCAGTCTTCCTCTTCCTCGCCACTTTGATTACCTCCTCTCTGTACCAACCAGGTCTGGCAGGAAGGAGCCGAAAATTCCAAGTGGCTGGTGCAGTTCAAGAATCTGTGTCCTTCCCTGTGACTGTTGGACCCTTGGCTTTAGCAGAGAGACATGTCTTTCTATTTAGAGTTAAAGGCCCCAAACAAATGGGAGATAAACATTAGCAAGAAGAAAAAAAAAAAAAAAACATTAGCAAGAAGGAAGACTCACCTGCTCAACTATTGGCTTGAAAATTCCTGAAGGGTAGAGAAGGCTGCTGTTGGCTGGGAGCAGTTCTCTAGCATAGGAATGGCCAGGCACAGAACAATGAGTTCAAAATGAGGACTGGAAGGCAAAGAAGACAATGATTAAAGAGGGGCTTTGCAGAGCAGAGGTCACTAAAGGTACTCCTGTGCATCAGGAGAGGAAATAGCTTCTCCATGCCTGACTCTGGAGAGGGTGATGGGGAGGGTGAGGGGAGGGATGGAGCTGGAAGAGGCAGTGAAAGGAAGATTGCTTCCTCAGTGGGTATCCCTCCAAGCAGTCTGTTCCCGCTGTTTACTTCCTTACAGCCCTCTGTGTTCACTACAGAGTCTAGCCCAATGCATCTCTCCATGTGCTGTTCACCTGGGACCTTGTTACGGTGCAGATGCTGACTCAAGCAGTCTGGGTGGGACCTGTGTTCCTAATAAGCCCCTGGGTGGGGCCCGCGCTGCTGCTCTGCTGAGCACATAGTGAGAAGCAGGAACCTGCGGCGATCCACTTGAGCATTCGGCTCCTCGGTCACATCAGCCTGTTTCAAGTGGTTGGTCACCACATGTGGCCAGTGGCTCCCTATTGGACAGTGCAAACAAACAGAGAATACTTTCAGCATCACGGAGTTGACAGAGCGTCAGCCTGGCCTGGTCATTCAGCTCCAGTACCCAGCTAATTTTGACACCATGACACCCCTTGCAAAGAGACAATAGACGAACAAGAGAAACTGAAGTATGAAATCAAATCATTGAGCCTGGCACACAGGTTTGAAGCATTAAACACTTCCTGCCTAAGGCCTCCTGCTGTGCTCCTAATCCCCATCTTATTCTTTAGGGAGAACAGGCCACTGAGGGCTGTCACTGGTCTCTGTGTACTTCCCACATCAAGCGAGGCCAAGGACCAGAAGGAAGCAAGGGAATGCACTACCCTGAGAGTGAAGGCCTTCCTAAAGTTTGCACCCTCGCTCGATGCCTTGCTTGTCCTGACCCAGGATATGCCCTCACTGAAATAATCATCTCTAGCCTTGCTCTGATTTCCCTGACTCACTGGGCCCTCGGGAAAAGCAAAGATATGAATCAGAAAGCAGAACTCTTCCCAGATATTGTGCCACAGGTAGACACAGGTGCCCAAGTATTGATCCCCCAGCTCTCAGAGTAGCCAGGCAATAGGTACAGCAGCTGGAGCCCCCAGGCCAGTTGTTTGCTGACCCAGAGCTTGTTCTTCCATTGTAGGATGTATAGGGTGAGCAGCTGTCACAGTTTGCTGGAGACCTTCTCAGTTCTGGCACTGAAAGTCCCACAGCCCAGGAAACTGCTCAGTCTCAGACAGGCCAGGGTGGTTGGTCCCCCTCTGGTGTGCCGTACCAACACCTCCCTGTGCCTTCGTCTCCTCATAAAAGAGGATGATAGTAGTAACTTATCTCGCAGGATTGTTGTGAGGATTCATGAGTTACTCCCTGGAAGTGCTTGCCTGGCCCATGGTGAGCACTGCCCGAACAGTTGCCATTGCTATTGTCTTCTCTCTGTGCCAGGTCAGGAGACAGGCTGGGAGGCGCTCTTCTGAGGGTTAGTTATGTAGGTGTTGTGCTAACACCACAGGGTGTCGCTGTGAACACATTGTGAATTGCCTGGCGTTCTCAGTCTACTAGAGAAAAAGTCAATAAACTGCTAGGAAAGAGGTAACGGTAGTCACTATGTCATGATTTGTCGGAAGATAGTAGCTCTGAGATAGAATCTTAAAATGCTGCTTTTGGAAAACTGTACCAACCCCCTTATTTATAAATGAGGAAATAGGCTCAGAGAGGGGTCAAGACCAGTCCAAAGCCATGAGTCAAGTTGGCACAGCACCAAAACTAATACCCATGTCTTTAGAATGCAAAATCATGTCTTTCGCCTACACCGTAATGAACAAGTACCAGAGACTAGCTAGGGCCTTGGGGTATGACCAGATAGATATCTGTCTCCAGTTAGGGCCCTAGGAATGCCCTCAAGCCTGGGTTCACATGATTTGTTTCCTGGACAGGTCTGATCATGTCTGCAATCACAGTTCTCATCCTGATTCTGTACTTTGTGATCGACAACTTTGCGATCCAGCACAGACCATGGCTGGCCGAGTGTACCCCCATCTACATCCAGTTCTTTGTCAAGTTCTTCATCATTGGCGTCACGGTGCTGGTGGTGGCTGTGCCTGAGGGGCTGCCCTTGGCCGTCACCATCTCACTAGCCTATTCTGTAAAGGTGAGGCTGGGGTGAGGCTCTGCTCTTTGAGAACACATACCAGAGGGAGGGGCGCCAATCAGCTCTGCTGAAAGGACGGCCACTTTGTCTTCATAAACTCTGGGTGATGCCTTCCGGGGGCACAAGCCGCTGGCACTTTGGAAGGACCACCTGGATCAGTTACATCAACGTTTACCTAACCCAGTAGCATCTTAAGAGGGTTTACAAAAATGGTATCTTGCATTTTTGTATGGGAGCAGGAAATGAAATGCGGAGAGTTGCTGGCTAGAAAATGGCCCTTGACCTGTGTTTTGGAGAGTGCAGCTGGCCCTCTGCAGTCTCATCTATTCTCCTTTGTAGAAAATGATGAAAGACAATAACCTGGTGCGGCACTTGGACGCTTGTGAGACCATGGGCAACGCCACAGCCATCTGCTCGGACAAGACGGGCACGCTGACCATGAACCGCATGAGTGTGGTGCAGGCTTACATTGGAGACACTCATTACCACCAGATCCCAAGCCCTGATGACCTTGTGCCCAAGGTCCTGGACCTTATTGTCAATGGCATTTCCATCAACAGTGCCTACACCTCTAAGATTCTGGTAAGCTCTTCTTTTGCCAGGACACTTAAAATGGGTAGTTGGAAGGAACCATTGATTTTTCTCCCGTTTATTCTGCCTGAATTGCCATCCCAGTTCCCATTTCCCACTCCCCAGTGAACGTGTTTGGGATGAGACTAGGGAATAATCCGTGGAAGTAGATTGGGAGATGGGGTGGGGGAGTGAGGCAGGTAGGAATCTGTGGCTGTGAAATCACCATGGAAAGGCAGGATCTCTAAGAAGAGGCCTCATGCTGATAGCAGAATTGAGCTTATCACGGTTAAATCACTTAGTTTCTGGAAGCTAAGAGAGAGTGTTAGAGGCACCAGCACCAGCCCCACGGCGTCTAAAAAGACCCCAGGCCCCGGGTGGCTCCGGGGCCAGGTCACCACAGCCCGCGGCCCCCTGGGCCTGGGCACACTTGCAAAAGCCCCCTGAGGGAGCCCTCCCCTGGCCGGCCCCTCGCCCAGCCAGCCCACCGGTGCCTTTCTTTCCAGCCTCCAGAGAAGGAGGGCGGCCTGCCCCGGCAGGTGGGCAACAAGACCGAGTGCGCCCTGCTGGGCTTCGTCTCGGACCTGAAGCAGGATTACCACGCCGTGCGCAGCGAGGTGCCCGAGGAGAAGCTCCACAAGGTGTACACCTTCAACTCGGTGCGCAAGTCCATGAGCACAGTCATTGAGAAGCCGGGCGGCGGCTACCGCATGTACAGCAAGGGCGCCTCCGAGATCATCCTGCGCAAGTGAGCCCCCCCAGCTTCTTCCCCCAGGGTCCTCCTGTCAGGGAGGTCTGGGTGTCGGCCCCATGCTGAGCCACCCGGATAGTAGCGGACCCTCCTTCCGGGCGGTAACATCATGACAAGATCTGAGCTTGGCTCTGGCCAAGCCGTACGATTATGTACTTTGGATACTATACTTACACTTCGCAGCTCGAGGCAGATGCTGTCACTATCCCTGTTTTACAGATGAGGAAACAGAGGTGTGGTGAAGTTCAGTAACTTGCTAGAGGCGATACAACTGACAGTGGCCCAGGCAGGGTTCAGACCTGGGCAATCCATGCTTCCATTTCCTATTCTGAAGAGATGATACCCACTTATCTCACAGGGTTACTCTCATTAAATGATTCAGTGTATGAAAAACGCCTTGCACATAGTAAGCACTAGAAATGTTAGTTCTGTGTTCCTTTTCCTTTTCATTCTCAGTTCTGATCACAGGAAGTTGCATAATCAAAGTGGCTAGATGATCCATAGGGCGTTAAAGGTTGACCTATGTAGATACAGGGCCAGTAGCTAAAACCCAGTGCCCCAGCATGGGTTTAGCACCACCATGGGTGACACTCTGTCATTGCCCACACCCTCTGGCCTGAGTCCTCTAGAGACTGGGGATTGAGAATATCTCTCTACCACTGAGAAGCTCAAAAGAGTAGGCGACCCACGAATGGCTCTCGGTGTTGCGTTCCCAGAGGAGCAGGAGCAGGTGACAGGGGAGAGCGACGCACTCTGTCCACCTACCAGCCACCCCACCCTGGGTACAGGGGCTCAGCTCTGGGTGATGAGTGGAGATTTACAGCCACATGGTAGTGTCTTTAGGAGTCATGCAGAGTGGTCAGTGTCTGTAATGTGTGGAAGCACACTGGGCGGGAGGCGGGGTACTGTGTTCTGACTGTGCACCTTCCCAGGTGCAATCGAATCCTGGACAAAAAGGGGGAGGCCATGCCATTCAAGAATAAGGACCGAGATGAGATGGTCCGCACCGTCATCGAGCCCATGGCCTGTGAGGGGCTGCGGACTCTGTGCATCGCTTACCGGGATTTCAATGATGGAGAGCCCCCATGGGACAATGAGAGTGAGATCCTCACTGAGCTGACCTGTATCGCAGTGGTGGGCATCGAGGACCCTGTGCGCCCGGAGGTGAGGCTCTGACTTGGGAACAGGGCTGGGAAGCATGAAGGGAAGTCTTCCAGCAACCACGGCCCCTGCACTGGCCCGCTGTGACCTAATGAGCAACCATGCAGGAGTCACGGGAACTGCGGGACCAGCTCCATTTCTAGCTGTAGGAAACTTAGGCAAGTCACCTAACTGCTTCTCATTTGCGGGGATACATGTTTCTGTGCTTCCTGCTTCACAGAACTCTGTAGCTTACTGAACTAATACAAAGTGGCAATCCCACTTCCTGTGGTTCATGCCATCTATGGGGTGAGAAGCATAGGTTTTACTGGGCTAATAACAGTTTGGCACTTAAGAAT
The DNA here is from genome assembly GCF_023091745.1 of Budorcas taxicolor. Lineage (NCBI taxonomy): Eukaryota > Metazoa > Chordata > Mammalia > Artiodactyla > Bovidae > Budorcas > Budorcas taxicolor. Next base: position 8,497,517 of record NC_068925.1, read on the forward strand.
AGTGAGGAGATGGAATTAACTGAGACACCAACTTGGGCTCTAGTCACGTCCCTTCAATCAACACATCTTGTCAGGCACCTGTGGAGTAGCTCCACACTACTCTCAACTTTTGGAGGAATGACGGGGTATCATGCAATTGGGAAACTTAAAAGAACTGATGTGGTTGGAGTATGTGCCAGGGGTGGAAGGTAGTTAAAACTTCTGCTGGAAAGGAAGGCAGTGGTAAAATCTCAAAAGGTCCAGCATGCCCTGCTGAGAGATCTAAACTGTGAGTGAGAGAAGGAGCTTTTACACCTGGCTCCCGAGACAGAGCTCCCCTTCTGCTCGTGGTGCGTGCATTCATGCCAAGTCGCTCAGTCGTGTCTGAGTGCGCCCCCGTGGACTATAGCCCATCAGGCTCCTCTGTCCATGGGATTCTCCAGGCAAGAATCCTGGAGTGGGCTGCCATGCCCTCCTCCAGGGAATCTTCCCAACCCAGGGATCAAACCTATGCCTCCTGCATTGGCAGGCGGGTGCTTTACCACTGGCGCCACCTGGGAAGCCCTCAACTCATGGTGCAATAAGGCAAATTCAAATGTGAGTTTCATGGGTAGGAGAGAAGTAAGGTGGCACCAAGCAATACAAAGCTGACCAGACTTGGCTCTTGCCGCGTGGTTCTACTTCCAGGGTGCCTCTCCTGTCCGCAGTGAGGGACAGCTGAGCAGAAGCCGATGGCCAGGCCTCGCCACCCCCAGCTCTCCTCTCCGCTTGCTTCACTCTCCGCAGGTGCCAGAAGCCATTGCCAAGTGCAAGCGAGCGGGCATCACTGTCAGGATGGTGACAGGGGACAACATCAACACAGCCCGTGCCATCGCCACCAAGTGCGGCATCGTGACACCCGGGGACGACTCTCTGTGCTTAGAAGGCAAAGAATTCAATCGCCTCATCCGCAACGAGAAGGGCGAGGTGAGCTTTAGGTGGTGGGAATCAGAGCCTTCTCCTTCATTAGGGGAAGGCTGATGCATGTGTAAGGCATCCAGGACAGGTGGGAGAAAGTAGATGGTTTTTAAATTAAAATCTATTCATAGTGAGACGTGCCTTTTGCCAAAGCTGCTCAGACAGTAAAATTGGGAACTTTTTCTTCTCACTGGATTCATTCACAAGCTACCTTGGAGACTCACTTTTCACATCTCCCCATTTTCTCCAGTCGTGGGATGATTTTCCCGGATTTTCCTCTACCCCGCCCCTCCTGTGCCACTGCCCTGTGACTGGCAGGGGCTCGGGCTGGGGACAGGGTATGATCTGGGTGTGGGAAGGCCACAGCTTCTGGTCTAAGTAGAGATCGAAGCGAAGACCTCAGAGGCACTACTTCAGCCAACAGCGAAGGGTCCCATCTTCCGTCTCGGGTCTCAAAACTAGGGGGTTGGCTCCCAGGGAGGGAATCGGGAGGAAAAGGAGACAAGCAGGGCCTGAACGGTCATTGTCCGTGAACCCGCTCTCGGAGCCGAGCTGGCTGCTTCGCCTCCGCTGGAGGCCAGGGTCACGCTCCTAGAGGGCCCTGGGACATGAGCTGCCCCGGGAGCTTGGCGCTTGTGGACTTTCCTGGCAGTTGCTCTGAGCTTGACTGACCCAGGTGTGTCTGCTACTGCAGGTGGAGCAGGAGAAGCTGGACGAGATCTGGCCTAAGCTCCGAGTGCTGGCGCGGTCTTCCCCCACTGACAAGCACACGCTGGTGAAAGGTGAGGTCGGCTCCTGAGCAGGTGCCTGGGATAGAGGAAGGCAGACCAGGGCGAGCACAGATACAGAACCAAAGCCAAAGCAACTCTCCATCCTGAATAGGGAGGCCTAGGAGAGCTTCCCAGCTCATGGGAAGAACATGCAGGTTAGCAAACATCTGAGCACCTGGTGAGTATAAGCTATATGATGAAGTCGTTTTTAAACATCATCATATCTTGCTTGTCGATAGTACTGGGAATTAGGCAATACAGGTTAAGCTCTTCCCATTCTGCAAAAAAGAAAGTTTGAGGCTGAGACGACACGTAACTTATCCGGATTGCCCAACTGGTAAATGAACTGGTAAATAGATTGTTCAGCCTCTGGGTCTCTGCCTTCAGATCGTGCAGTGCTTTTTCGACTGCATAATAGCTGTCTTGATGTACCGGACAGGATATCCAATGAGGTCAGGCTTTCTTGGCTTAGATTGCTACCTGTGAGACAATTTACTGCCCTTTGGTGACGCTATGAAACCTCCAGCATAGGGAAAAAGAAGGACAGAGCGTAAAAAGGGAGGTAGTGACAGGGATTAGAGAGGAAGACCAAAAAGCATCTTTTGTGGGAAAGCGGCCCCCGACCTCACTGTGGTGCGCCTGTCTCCCCAGGCATCATCGACAGCACTGTCGGGGACCAGCAACAGGTGGTGGCTGTCACCGGTGACGGCACCAATGACGGGCCGGCTCTGAAGAAAGCAGACGTTGGTTTTGCCATGGTAAGCAGCTCAGCGTAGCATCTCTCTCTGCCTGCAAGCTGCCTGCGCCAGAAGGAAGCCCAGACAGGCTCTGGTACCCTTCTGCTTCCTGGACCATCATAGCCTGCTTTGTGCTCTTTTCTCTAACTCCATCTCACCTGCCTGCCTGGCCAATAATAATAGATCTAATGAGGGAGTCATGAAGTATGAAGACAGGGAAATCATGAGGTTTCATTACCCAGGAAAATAAGACAAACTGAAACTTACCCATGAATATGATCATATTGTCTGCCTAGGCACACTATAGAAAATTCACATTCTACATGGAAAGTGTTTATTCTGTAGTTAGCACTATTCATCACTCTGTTTATGAGGCCAGGAGCATCAGAGTCACTTAGAAAGTTCATTTAAAATCACATATGTCAAGGTTTGACAGTCAGCTATCTTGATTCAGTAGCATCTGGGCCAGGTCCCCAGAATGTATGTTGTTCAGTTGCTAAGTTACGTACGACTCTTTGCGACCCCGTGGAGTTTGCTCAAACTCTTGTCCATCGAATCGGTGATGCCATCCGACCATCTCATCCTCTGTCGTCCCCTTCTCCTCCTGCCCTCAGTCTTTCCCAGCATCACGGTCTTTTCCAATGAGTCAGCTCTTCACATCAGGTGGCCAAAGTATTGAAGCTTCACCTTCAGCATCAGCCCTTCCGATGAATATTCAGGGTTGATTTCCTTTAGGATGGATTTGTTTGGTCTCCTTGCTGTCCAAGGGACTCTCAAGAGTCTTCTCCAACACCGCAATTTGAAAGCATTAATTCTTTGGACCTCAGCCTTCTATATGGTCCAGTCTCACATCCATACATGACCACTGGAAAAACCATAGCCTCGACTAGACGGACCTTTGTTGGCCAAGTAATGTCTCCGCATTTTAATATGCTGTCTAGGTTGGTCATAGCTTTTCTTTCAAGGAGCACGCGTCTTTTAATTTCGTGGCTACAGTCACCATCCACAGTGATTTTGGAGCCCAAACAGAAATCTTTACGTGTTTCTAAATAGGTACACTTGTTGATTCTAATGCTCAGGGACACTTAGAAGCCCTCAGATAGCAAAGTACATTCTCACATTCAAGTAGGTAATGATTGTAAGCTTCCCATACATTTTGAACTGTTGGTGATTTTTAAGCAGTAGAAGGTGATTCAAGAAATCTATCTTTAGGGTGCTCTCTTTACCCAGAAAACAAAATTTAAAAGTTTTTATCCTAGGGAAATTCAAGAACATACAAAAATAGAATAGTTTATTGAATCCCCGGGTACCTATTACCCAGAATAAATCTTGCTGGGTGGGCCAGTGTTGTCCCACACATACACATTTCCCCTTCTCCAGCTGGATTACTCTGAAACATTTCCAAGATGTTATATCATTTCATCTAGTATGTGTCTCTGGAAGAGAACTATGTATCAATAAAATATATTTAAAAGAACCATTGTCTCACAGCAATATTGATTCCTTGCTGCTGCTGCTGCTGCTGCTAAGTCGCTTCAGTCGTGTCCGACTCTGTGCGACCCCATAGATGGCAGCCCACCAGGCTCCCCCGTCCCTGGGATTCTCCAGGCAATAACACTGGAATGGGTTGCCATTTCCCATTCCAGTGCATGAAAGTGAAGAGTGAAAGTGAAGTCGCTCAGTCATGTCCGACTCTTAGCGACCCCATCGACTGCAGCCTACCAGGCTCCTCTGTCCATGGGATTTTCCAGGCAAGAACACTGGAGTGGGTTGCCATTTCCTTCTCCAGATTCCTTGCTATCATTAGCTATCTAGTCCGTGTTCACATTTCTTTTCATAAGATTTTTGTTCTTCTAAATTTATTTGTCCAAATCGGAATCCAAACAAGATCCATACACTGTGGTTGGTTGATATATCTCTTAAATGTATGAATCTATAATAGCAGTTCCTGAAGTGTGCTCTTCCGCCTCTGCCTGGAAACCTACAGAAATGCAGATTTTTCAGGCCTCGCCCCAGATCTACCGAGTGAGAAACCTTGCAGTGGGGCCCAGCACTCCGTGCTTGAACAGGCCCTCTGGGTGATCCTCACGCACCCTAAAGTTTGAGAACCACTGACCCCACAGGACCTATGTGTCAGGGGTTCCCAAGACCACCCTTCACATTTGTGGATTCACTGGAAGGGCGCAGGGGACGCAGCCTCCAGCTGTACTCATGGCTAAGATTTAATCCACTGGTATACTAAGAATCTAGTAAAACAGAGTCACAGACAGGGTCTGGAATCCACATGCAGGCTTGCTATGATTGCTCCCTGCTGTGAGGGGGTCAAAAAGAGCACCTGCTTTCCGTAGCAATGAAAATGTAGCGATGCAGGTGATGTTTCTGCCCGGAGAGATGCATCAGAGATTTGGCACCCTAGAGTTCTATTAAGGTTGGCCATATAAGCACCATCAACCGTGCATATTCTAAGATTCCAGACTCCTAGAAGGAAGCAGGTTTTCAATGGAAAATAAGAAAAATTAGTGAATTGCTAACTGATTTTCAGTTAATGTTGACTGAGCACATTCTGAGAGCCAAGTTACCAGATGCCAACCAAGTGCCAGCCTTGCAAACAGACCTTTCACAAGATAGTCTCAACCATGCTGTGTTAATTCTTTTCTTCACAAACCCTTGCATCTTTTTCCCTAGCTATTTAATTTTGAAGGAAACAGTTTGTTTTCCTATGTAGGATATACCACGTCATGGATTTTGTTGATTATATCCTTATGTCTTTTAAAGTGCCCTTGTATTTCCTATAAAGTAGCATTTAGTTCTATGAGCAGTCAGATTCTACACCCCATCTTTCACTAAGGGCTGCAATATGACAATGTTCTGATTTTCTTTCTTTATTAACTTGAATACTTCTATAAAAAGAAAATTACCTTCATCAACTCTTTGGCTCAGCTCCTATGTGAAAGATAGGTTAAATGCTTGATTTTTCTCCACTATTTACCAGTTCCCAGAGCAATGAGTTGATTTTGGGGGGATCCTCCAAAGTTGTCCAATGAACCTCATGTGAAGAGTTGACTCATTGGAAAAGACTCTGATACTGGGAGGGATTGGGGGCAGGAGGAGAAGGGGATGACAGAGGATGAGATGGCTGGATGGCCTCACCAACTCAATGGATGTGAGTTTGAGTGAACTCCTGGAGTTGGTGATGGACAGCAAGGCCTGGCGTGCTGCAATTCATGGGGTCGCAGAGTCGGACACGACTGAGCTCCTGAACTGAACTGAACTGAAACTACTAAAAGTTAATTGTTTCTTAAAATATCATTATGAGCTCATATTCTTTTAAATATATGTGATGTGTTTCCGCCCATTGCCCGTATTGTCATTTTGATGTTCACACTGACCCACCATTAGCCTCTCCCACTCTGCTGAGCACTGTGAGTGTGACCTCAGCTCTCTGTGGAATAGCGCTCTCGGCCTCTTGCACGGTGAGATGTTCTACATCCGTTGTGCATGTTTCTAGTCCTAGATCTAGAATCATCCACTTTTCAGAGGAGTTCTGCGTTGCTTTAGTGAGAAATGGCATTTAGAGAACACAATCTGAATGTCAGGGTGTTCTTTACTTCTGAGTAAATTATTGTTTCTAGAACTTTTCAGTGGACAAAGCTAGGAAATACATCTTTTATATTGCTTTTTGGTTTTGTGTTTCTTTGTTTTAAAGGTAGAATGCTTCATGAATTCATATTGGCATTTCCAATTCAAATTTAGAATTCTAGAACCAACTTCCTAATTTTACTTCCCTGATTTTACATTGATCTAAGGGTATTAACGTAATTATTATTGGCTTTATCCTAATATATATGGAATAGTCTCAAGAGAGCAATAATAATACAATTACTGTACTAAAAACAGGTAAAGATTTTTCTTATAGTTCTTTTTATCCTGTAGGTATATCCTACTACAGATGTAGGATCAAAGTACTGTGGTTTTCAGAAAGTCACCTAGAACTTTTCATTTTGTGTGGTTTGCTATCAGCTGGTTATACCACTTCATTATATCATGTGTTGGGCTGGTTTCTTTTTTTCCATTTTTGAGATTGCTTATTTTACACTTAATGTTGTTTTACACCTATACGAAGTAGTTACATGATTCTAAACTAAAATATATGGAACAAGGTCTGTTTATAGAAGTCTAGCCTCCATCCCTGTCACCTCCAGCCTATTGCCTCCTTCTTAATCCCACAGATAGCATCTTTGATTTTTAGTTTATCCTTCTGTTCGCTCCTTTAAAAATACAATCAAATGTGTAGTATCTTCATATCCCGTTCTCTTAAATAAGGGACACTTGCTATGTTTATCTGTACACACACTATATACTCTTTTTTCCCCACCTTGCTGTTTTTCATTTAACAACCTAACTTGGAGATTATTCCATAGTAGTACAATGTAAAGACATCCTTTCTTTCTTTCTTTTTTCTTTCTCTTCTTTCTTTTCCCAGTGCATAGTACAGAATTGTGTGGATATATTAGAGAATCTTTTGAAAGGGAAATTGAATTATATAGTATATCTAACAGATATTCATTTGTTGCAATCTGGATAGGAAAATAATACTACCAGGTAAACATAACAAATAATCTAATGGTACAGGTCAGATTCACAAACAAGCTTCTCTGTAGGTTTTAGGGGTTATAAGACATGGCATAGAAGTACGGTCTGGGGATGTTAGGAACAGTTTTGTTTAGCAAGCAGGGCTTAATTAATTTACGGGGCCTTTAGGATAGATATCAGACATGACTGAGCAACTTTCACTTCATTAAGGATAGATAGGATTTAAATGGAAGGGGAAAGAGGATGCTCCAGGCTTGGACAAAGGGTGCAAGTGGAAGACTGAACTCTCGAAGTGAGTGAGAGAATTCAGGGAGTCGTGAATAAATCAGTAGGCTTTGAGCAGAAACCTTATATAAGAGCAGTTTAGAAAATGAACCACAGTTCACTTGTTGAAGGCTTTGACTACCAGATTAGAAAGTTTAGTGTTTCTCAAGCACTGCTTTCAACCACTGGTATGTCTATTTACAAACCTTGAGTGGCAAAGAGTTGGACACGACTGCGCGTCTAAACTGAACTGAACTGAGTGGTTACCTGGAAATAGGATTTTGAATAAGGACAGGATATCTGAACCGTGCTGCTAGACTGCTCCTTCTAGGAAAGAACGTAGAGTGACTTCAAGGTGTGGGGGACATAAGGATTTAAAGTGGATATTTAATTTGAAGGTAGAACAGAAAGGACCTTTCCCCTGTCTTCTAATTGCTCTCTAAGCTGGAGAAGTAGATGGGACAGGAGACCGGAAAATCAAAGGCGACTGTGATTTCCGGCCTCAGTTCAGGGGTGCGGTGCTGGCACCGTGGAACATCAAAGGCGACTGTGATTTCCGGCCTCAGTTCAGGAGTGCAGTGCTGGCACCGGGGAATATCAAAGGCGACTGTGATTTCCGGCCTCAGTTCAGGGGTGCGGTGCTGGCACCGTGGAATATCAAAGGCGACTGTGATTTCCGGCCTCAGTTCAGGGGTGCGGTGCTGGCACCGTGGAACATCAAAGGCGACTGTGATTTCCGGCCTCAGTTCAGGAGTGTGGTGCTGGCACCGTGGAACATCAAAGGCGACTGTGATTTCCGGCCTCAGTTCAGGAGTGCGGTGCTGGCACCGTGGAATATCAAAGGCGACTGTGATTTCCCGCCTCAGTTCAGGAGTGCGGTGCTGGCACCGTGGAATATCAAAGGCGACTGTGATTTCCATCCTTAGTTCGGGAGTGTGGTGCTGGCACCGTGGAATATCAAAGGCGACTGTGATTTCCCGCCTCAGTTCAGGAGTGCAGTGCTGGCACCGTGGAATATCTAAGGTGACTGTGATTTCCAGCCTCAGTTCAGGAGTGCAGTGCTGGCACTGTGGCCTGGTGCCCTTTTGCACACGTGACAGTGGCACATTCCCCTTCCTTTCCTCTAGGGGAGAAGACCAGAACACGCTGGTTTAGTCTGTGGAGCTCGTGTGGCTGCTGTGCCCTCTGGTGTTTGTGCCGAGTTCTGAAGCTTCTTGGAGTTGAGGAAATGGGTTCCGAGTACAGATGAGCTCCTTTTCCAGTTCCTCACTGTTTTCCTCCCCCCTCTTACCTAAGGGTATTGCAGGCACAGACGTGGCAAAGGAGGCCTCCGACATCATCCTAACAGACGACAACTTCACCAGCATCGTGAAGGCAGTGATGTGGGGGCGGAACGTCTACGACAGCATCTCCAAGTTCCTGCAGTTCCAGCTCACTGTCAACGTGGTGGCCGTGATCGTGGCCTTCACTGGAGCCTGCATCACCCAGGTGGGATGAGCTGAGATGGGAGGGATGGGGCTGGGGCCAAGAAACAAGGGGTGTGACGTTACAGTGTGTCGGCTGAGGAGCAAGGCCCAGCGTTTCTGCAGGGGTGTTGGGGCAGGAGTTCGCTCTCCCGAGTCCATCTGCTCCTGTGGGAGGATGATCATGTATCTACCATTAATGCAGCACTTACCTGTTAGCCAGCATGCTAAGCACTTATTTGGGGTTCTCTGATCTTCATAAACAGCCTTGTAGAATAGGCATTATCCCCGTTTTACAAAGAGGTTAAATAAGTTTCCAAGTGTGACTCAGCTGGATAGCAGGAGGTAGGCCCTTTCAGGGGCAAAGGTGAGGCTGACGAGTGAGGTGAGGGGTCGTCTGCAAGGAAAGCTAAAAGGAGTGGTGGTTCTTCCTGCCAGGATTCCCCACTGAAGGCCGTGCAGATGTTGTGGGTTAATCTAATCATGGACAGCTTTGCCTCACTGGCCCTGGCCACAGAGCCTCCTACAGACTCTCTGCTGAAGCGCCGGCCCTACGGGCGCAATAAGCCTCTGATCTCGCGCACCATGATGAAGAACATCCTGGGTCACGCCGTCTATCAGCTCACCGTCATCTTTTTCCTTGTCTTTGCGGGTGAGCCACGGGGAGGTTGGGGAGGGTGGGGTGGGGGCCAGCGTGTAGAGTGCGAGAAGGAGATGGGCAGAGAGGGGCCCGAGAGGAGGAGGGCCCAGGCTGAGTCAGTGGGGCAGGAGCCTCTTCGCGCACTGGGTGCACCTCTGTTCCCACGCCGTGGTGCATTATGGCATTCTCTGACTCCTCTTAAGAATCTCTCAGGGGTAACTTTATGATACCTTTCTTGAGATCATGAAACTGAAGCTTAGGTCACATATTGAGTAAATAGCAGCACTGTGTTTCAAACCTATGTCTGCCAGACTCTAGCACGTGTAGTTTTACCACCATGCATTGCCACAAGAAGGCAGATATTGATGGAACAAACTGAGAGAGAAGGTCAGAAATGCTGAGACCAGGGCTAACACTGAAAACGCCTGGTGACCGTGTGGCTCGGACACTGACCGGTTAGAGTGGACACCAACCCTAAGCAAAAGTGAGGCCCCACTCATCTGTCTTGACTCAACCTCAGCCCTCCCTGAGAGTGTACTCAATCTTCCGGTGCACCCCTCTCCCAACTAGGTGAGAAATTCTTTGACATTGACAGCGGAAGGAGAGCGCCTCTGCATTCTCCGCCCAGCCAGCACTACACTATTATTTTCAACACCTTCGTGCTCATGCAGCTCTTCAACGAAATCAACTCCCGCAAGATCCACGGGGAGAGGAACGTCTTCTCGGGCATCTTCCACAATCTCATCTTCTGCTCAGTGGTGCTGGGCACATTCATCGGCCAGGTGAGATTCCAGCTAGGATTGGGGTAGAAGGTCTGGGAAAATAAAGGCCAGACGCTGGAAGCCAGGATTGCCTGGGTGCCCCAGAAGAGGGCTAGGGACTTAGGCTGCGGGTTGCACCCTTTGGGTTTCCCAGCTGGCTCTCATTTGCTCATTTCTCTAGAATTGGATCCCTCTTATGTCGAGTGCTCCAGTGCACGGCAGCATGTTGGTAGTGAATAAAATAAAATTTGTAGAATTCTTTCCTTAACTTTCTAGAACACAGAAATTTAACACAGTGACTGGGAGGAAGGTCACTGTCTTGTAACCCCTTTCATGCCCCGTACCGGCGCACTTGAAATGTGCATACAGGTGCCGAATAGGCGTCTCTCTGTCCCTGCCGCTTTGTTCTGGAAGGGCTCATGGTACAAAATGCTACACGATTCAAGAGTAAAGGAGAAGAAATGGCATGATGCCATGTGCAGTTGCAGATAAGCCTGATGTCGACTCTGCGGGGCTGGAGTCAAGGGCATGACTGCCCTGCTGGGGAAAAGATCGAGCACCTTTCCTCTTGCCACCGTCAGAGATGTCCCAAGACAGGTGCCATGCAAGAGGTGACGAGCACAAGAGTGTCTGCCTCTTCCTCACTCGCACACTTCCTAAGTTTCCCTTCTCTATCACTGTTGGCTTCCGTCACAGGAAGCCCTTAGCTCCCTTTGATCCCCTCGCCTTTGCATTAATAGTGTTCATAGTGACTGGAAACTCCCCGTCAGAAGGCTCTGCAAAGACTGTTGGTGTCTCTCTTCCCTTCCCCCCATCTGGGTCTCTTCTTTCTCCTTCCCCAACAAGCAGACCAGGGTTTGCACCGCAGGGATCCTGGGGCAGGGAGCTGACGTGGCTTTGGTGGTCTTGACTAGAGGGCTGGCTACCTGTTACTTGCCTCCCAGTCACAGGCCGCCTCTTTGTCTGTTCTAGATCATCATCGTGGAATTTGGGGGCAGACCATTCAGTTGTACAAAACTCACCCTGTCCCAGTGGTTCTGGTGCCTCTTCATTGGTCTTGGAGAGCTGTTGTGGGGCCAGGTGAGTACGGACACAGCCTTCCCGCGGTCGCACAGCCAGCAGACCTCCCCTCCCCTAGATGAGATGGAGCAAGCGGCTTTGGAGACCCCCAGCTCCAGACCTTCATGCTCTGCTTCCCCATTCCCTCTGCCACCAGGCTTTCAGGTTCTTTCCATCCTGAAGGATTCCAAGCCAAATGATTAGTGCCTGGCACTTCAGAGCCTTCTGATTGCTTCTCGAATCATGCCTGGAGACAGACAAATCCCTTAGCTTCTCTGAGATGGAAGTGGAAATTTTCAGTGCTGATTTTGCTAAAAAGGAAAAAGTAAGGGTCTTAGAAGCAGAAGCATTTACAAAGCCCGTGTCTGCAGTGAAGCTGCAGTCTGGCTGTGCGTGCTCTGCCTCATGCAGCAGGACTCCCTTGCCTCTGCTGTTTGTCACCGTCACCTTATCCAGGATGAATGCCTGACCATCACCTAAGATAAATTCAGACTCACGTGGTCTCTAGAGAAGCATTATAGCGCATGGTTCAAAGCCCAGACTTTGCAACTGACTACCTTGGTTTGAATCCTGGTTTTTTACAAACTGAATCATAGTGAGTACATTTCTTAGCAGCTCTGCCTCAGTTTCTTCAACTCAGGATAGCAAGGCCATTGTGAATCATTCTTAATCAGCAACCCAGTTTCCATATAGAAATGACTTAGACAAATGTCTAATACCTTGTAAATACGCAGTAAATGTTAGCTATTAACATTATAATAATATAATCAGGTATGATAAGAGTTTGATTCCTTCCCTAATACCACTTTACAACTTCCCCTCATCATTAATTCTGCCCTGGGCTCTGCTTCTGCTTTGTAGACCCCGGGTCTCCACTGATCGGTGCCCAGCCACCTGAGTAATGGAGGCTTTGCTCTAACTGGTCCCAAAGTTTCCTCCTAGGACTGTAGGCTTTCCCGCATAGACCTGCTGGTTATTTCTTCCATACCTCCTAGTTGCCTCCCTGATGAACCCCTATCCCAGTTCCTAACACACGTCCCTCCAACTTGCTCTGTTTGCTGTTCGTTTACCAGTGGGTCCCTAAAGCTTTCTTGTTTCATGTACTGTTTGAAACACTCACCTGGATCGAGTTTCACATGTGGCCACGTGGCCTTGAAGCCTTCCTTCTGTATCACAACAGCTCCTTCCAGCATCCGAAAGCAGCATGTGGACGTTCTGTTTCAAACGTTTGACTCCACGTAGGACTGCTCACGCGGCCCCCCTTTCGCAGCTGAGCCCTGTCTGCTCCTCTTCTTGTTTGTAAAGGAGAGCTGACCGGCAGGCACTGAGCTTACTGAGTGGTTCACTTTGAATCGCAAGCCCGAGCTTCTGCTCCATGTCCTCTGAGAATATGCATATGTCCCTTCTTCTGTGGGCTGCCCCATCCACTTTCTCACCTGAAGCCCAGGAAGACCTTCAGGGTCCTCTCACTGTAGTTTTATAAAGGAGGAATCACTTAGCATGTGGAAACTGAGAAGAGGACCCCTCCTCTCTGACAGCCTTCCGTCCCCCTTGTGCACACACGCACGTTGTGACCGTTTTGTCCCCAGCCATGTTTTGCCCCAGATGCTTGTCTGTGTCCCCTCCCACTGTGTACTACGCATTCCCACTGTGTACCCTGCATTCCCACCGTGTACCACACATTCCCACCGTGTACCACACATTCCCACCGTGTACCACACATTCCCACCGTGTACCACACATTCCCACCCTATACCGCGCATTCCCACTGTGTAGCACGCATTCACACTGTGTACCACACATTCCCACCGTGTAGAATGCATTCCCACCCTATACTACGCATTCCCACCGTGTACTGCGCATTCCCACCGTATACCACACATTCCCAGCCTTTAGCACGCATTCCTGCCGTGTATCACGCATTCCCTTAAGAGACAGACGGCAAAATGAAAAGAGAACCGAGACAGGAGGAGGAGAATAAAGTGTGTCACAAGGCAGATGCTGGTCAGACACTGGAATGTACGTTCTCCTTCGAGCGTCCGCAAGCGCAGACAGCTGGCTGGGCCCTGGGAGATGCTGGCCCAGGCGGGCTGGTGCTTCTCTCTCTGCTCTCCCTCCCAGGGAGACGGGTGCTGGGGCCCAGCGTGACTTGCCCAGAGCCTGGCGCACGCGGCCGAGTGACAGCTCTTCTCGCCCTGATCCTGGCGTCTCCCCTTCTGCTGCACCTGCTCTCAGGTCATTTGCACGATACCTACCCAATCCCTGAAGTTCCTGAAGGAGGCTGGGCACGGCACCACCAAAGAGGAGATCACCAAGGATGCTGAGGGGCTGGATGAGATCGACCACGCAGAGATGGAGCTGCGCCGAGGCCAGATCCTCTGGTTCCGGGGCCTGAACCGTATCCAGACTCAGGTATGGTGATGGTGGCCTGTGCTTGCCCTGGAGGAGGAATCCCATCCGTCTTTATTGGGAGGTGTTGGGAGGGCAGTAGTTCTTGGTGGCCAGTGTCTCTACCCTTCTTAAGGCCCTCTCACTGGTGGGTAGCCCAAGCTCCCTTGCTTCAAGTTAGACAGAGGCAGAGGCGGCCGTTTGGGCTCCTCTGAGAGGAGAGTGATCGTGGAGAGCCGAGAGCACAGGACCCCAGCTGCTAGCATGGTCCTCTAGCTTTGGGTTTATCTGAAGGCCGCTTCCCACCCTTCACAGGTAGGCATCTTCCTGCTTACAGTCTCTTGTAAGCACTAGGCCTAACCTCCGGTGGGAAATGTTCAGTCTTTCCTGACCCTGCAGAAGAAAGGGTTCAGACAGTATCTCTGCACCATCATCCCCAGCAGACATTTACTGTACATCCTCAAGCGGCTATTAAGGGAATGTAGATGTTATCTGGAGGATCTTTGTAAAAGAAACTCACCCTTTTATGTCTTCCCCACTCAAAATGTAAGACCATGATGGGGAACCTTATTGCTAAGTGTATATAAATCACAGTAGTCTCTGAGTGCCTGAGTGTCTTTTACAGGTTCAGATTTTCTCCCCAGAAAAGAAGAGGCTATAATTTCTTCACACCATTTCCCTTCCTGCGATCTCTGAAATGGGCTAGAAGCTGCTCCTGCTGCTCAGAAGTGCCATGCCTCTAGCCCTGCAGTAACTTCTTCTCCCCACCTTTCATGCAGCAGCTGTAGCTACCTTTTCCTGGGTAAAGGGCCTGGTCTAGGCACTTCCCTATTCTTCCCTCACATACCTCTATTGTGTTAGTCCTAAAATTTCCTGTCTCAGGGAACTGGAAATCCCCAAGTTCTCAAAGGTGTTCTCCAGAGAACAGGCCTATGCCTCTCTGCAGATTGGCTAGAGATCCCAGAAGTAAATTTCACCCTCTAAATAGCACTGCAGGTGGTTTCAAAAGTTCCTTCGTCAAGCCCACCACTTTCTAGGGAAGAAAGGTGAAATGAATATTCTAAGGTAGAGACAGTGATCGCCCCTTATCCATGACTTTGCTTTCCTTGGTTTCAGTTACCTGTGGTCACCCACAATCTGAAAATATTAAGTGAAAAATACCACAAATAAATAACTTGTAAGTTTTCCATTTTATGCCATTCTGAGTAGCTGATGAATCTCATACTGCCCCACTCTATCCTGCCCTGGATGTAAATCACTCCATTGCCTATCATATCCTCACTATATCAGCTACTTGCCCATCAGTCTAGGAAAAAGCATAGTGTATACAGGATTTCACACTATCTGCGATTTCAAGCACCCACTGGGGGTCTTGGGATTTACCCCTGCAGATGAGGGAGGACTCCTGTAGCAGCTGGGAACTGGTCTCCAGTAGACAGGACAGCAGATGGACATGGGGAGCCAGGGCTTGGGAGCGAGGTCCTGGGCCCCCTCTGGAGCTCCTCCTTGCAGAGGGAAATCCCAGGGTCTGCAAAAGCCCCCTGAGCACGTGCGGAGTTTCCACAGCAGCCCCCACTCCAGGCTGCACATAGTGCACCCCCTTCTTCCGTGTGGCTGACCCCTTCCCACACGCAGACCCCGAGAGCTCAGTTCCTGTGGCTCCCGTCTCTGAGGCCTCAGAGCTTCCCTGCAGGTCTGCTCTTTTCAGAATAACCTGTCTTCTTTTCTTCCCTTCAGGATCATCTGCCTCCTCTTCTACTATGTACATTTTTTCCTAGCCAGGATCCCCTCGTTCCAGTGTCTCGTGGCTCCTTCCCAGCCTTCTCTCCTGGGGCTGAGACTCATGGATCTTCCCTTCCCTCCACTACCAGTGTCCACCCCCTCGACTCTATACCCCTCTGGTTTTGCTGCCTACGTAGCTTTAGGTATACCACCTTTCTCTGTTGGAGCAAGAGGCACTTGGACCAGAATGACATTAAAGCCCGAACTTGGGCAACATAGGCGACCTGTTAGAGATGCTGTGATGAGCAGTCTGTGCCATCACCCCTGATTCCACAGCAGGTGCGGCTGACTGTGCTAACTAACCTTCACCCTGGATCCTAAAGCCCTCTCCTGGCATCATCCCTTCACTCAGCAGAGCTGGTCCTTGTCATTCTCCTTGCAACACCTGAGATGGGAAGTGCCAGGCTCTGTCCCGTCCTGGTCCCTGTAACTTTGGGAGACCTAAAAGCACTAGAGAGCGGAAGTTTGGGAAACTCGAGGGCTTGAATCTTGGTAAACTTCCATCTTCATTGTTTGGGGCCTTGTGGCCTTAACAAGCCCGAGGAGTGACTCTCCAGCCCCTTCTTCCGTGTGGCTGACCCCTTCCCACATGCAGACCTTTTTCTCCCACAGCGTCAGGCTCCTCCATCCCTTGGAAGTGAATACTGTATCATGTGATAAGAGTGGTATTTTAGCTCAAACCTGGTCTGAATCCAGAAACTAGCCCTAAACATTTCATGGCTTCTCAGGAAGCTTTATAAATAAGAGCAACTGTCTGATTCACAAGGTCCCTGCCCTCCCACCTTCTCACCTGGGGAAGTGAGGTTAGATGTGTGGAGTCAGCACCTCTCCCACCTCCCTGGTAGACTGACCCGTGGTGTTAGGCATTTGGGCATTTTTAAGGTGATTCTACCAGATCCTGAAGGGTAAGGGAATTCTTTTTGATTTGTTCCTTGTCATTCAGAAGTCAGGGATGAGGGTGGTAGGTTACCGAGGCCTCAGATCAAGGCCATTGTCAGAAGACAAATGGCCTTCATTGCCTCTGTCTCCGAGGAGTCGGACCCTGAAAATCAGAGGCAGTGTGTGCAGGGCTAGACCCGCAGCTGGTGAGCACCGCCGCCACTCTCAGCCAGCTCCTCCTCCTGGGCCCTCCAGCTCCTCCTCCTGGGCCCATCTGCCTTCTGAGCTCATGACTGACTTGGGCCAGTGCTTCCAGGACCCCAGCGCATGACTGCTGTTGGAGGCCTTCTCTCTAAGGGCCTGGCCCCTGTGTTCCTGAGCTCCGCCTTCAGAGGCCTTGTCCACTCCCACCCAAGGAAGGGGTATCTCAGTGAATAACCCAGAAGAGGGTGAGCCCAGCAATTTCGTGGTCCAGGAGCCTTTTCCCCAAGGCCACTTGTGTATGGGCTACTATATTGCCTCTGTTTAAACACATAAGTTGTTTTCCTGGAAAATCTGCAAGAATAGGTAATCAATTTAATTGGTTTAGAGTTCCTGAGCCTCAAAACTCAGGAATATATACTTTGCCTACTATCTTAAATTGCATGCTTTATTTTTTCAAGAGTATGGGTCAAAACTGTGAATAAGCTGTCACTCTCTGTCAGGAGTCAGGAGTGAGAAAAGTCCCTTTAATTTTAGATGTGTCTGGACACCGGCACACCTCAAATGTCCATCATAGGCTAAAAGGGAAGGGAAGGCAAGGCTAGATTCTGGCTGGGTATGTAGACTCCACGGCAAACTGTTCCTTAAATGAAGTGTGATGTGCAATTAACATTTTTCCCCCCTTCTCCTGACTGTTGTTTTGTGTGTGAGGGATTCTCTCTGGCTTCCCGTCTCCTGTCCCCTTTCCCCAGCTCTTTCCATCCCCTCCCCTAACCCTCTTGGACCTTCCGTTCCTCTTTTCTCACTTCTCTGTGACTGTGGAGCAAAGCTGTCTCACTTTCTGATTCTTTGCAGATCGACGTAATTAACACATTCCAGACGGGAGCCTCTTTTAAGGGAGTCCTAAGGCGCCAGACCGTGGGTCAACACCTTGATGTAAAACTTGTTCCTAGCTCGTCCTATGTAACAGTCACGCCAGTTAAATCTCCCCCCACCACTTCTGTGGCTGCTGCTGTCTCATCTCCTACTCTGGGCAGTGAGTGATAGTCTATTTTGATGCATGATTTGCTAAAGTGACCACAAGAGAGCACGTGGCAGTCACTTTAACCAGTCGTGGTTATCTTTTCCTTTTGGTTTTTCCCTTTGGTCTTTGAGTTGGGCAAAAAGTTGGGGCAAAATCCCCACTTCAAAACTAGCTGTGTGCCCTTTAATTGGATTATTTTTTTAATGTTGAAAAGCTGTTAAACCGTAACCATTTTAAAGACAGTAATCTTGTTTTCTGATTGTTCCCCTGCATTGCCTGTTCCTTCCTTGAGTTCTGTTTGTTTTACTTTACTTTGTTTGTTGCTTTGTTTGAAGATGTTGTTGTTGCTTTCCTCTCCTTCTGCTCCTTTGACTGTCAACTCTGTCTCCTAAGGTTAGGTGTAAGGTTAAGCCAAATGAAGGCTCGAGAACTCTCTTCATCTGGGGGCAAAGTTGAGATCTCCTGAAAAAAAGGCATAAAAGGAGCTATTATTCCCATTTTTCTGAGCAGTGGATCTGCCATAGCTGAATCAGTGTTGAGTGTGGCCAGTGCTGGTAGTGTCCTTTTGGCCACCACTCCACTGTTAGCTGGCAGTGCTGGCATAAAAGAGGAAACTGGATGTGAAGAAAAGATGCTCAGTTCACATGCACAGGCCTGAGCATCCCCGTTGTTTTACTTTTCAGGGATCTTCAGCCAAACTCTGGTTTAAGACTCTATTCATTCACATCTCATAGGAGAAATATATAAAAAGACCAAAATAACGTATTTTTCACCTGTTAAAAAATTTTTTTTTCTTGTAGGAATTTCTGAAGAGCAACCTTTTTTTTGTTTTCCTCCTTTGCTCTAATCTGATTGTTTTACTTATAACCAACACTTCACATTTTATTTTGGCTGTAAAGTTTTAGGACCCCTTTCTCAGTCATCCAGTCAAACAGAATGCCATCAGGGCTCACCCTAAGATCTGGTAGATTATAGGTAGATTACTGGATTATTGCTAATGCTTATGCCTTCCTATTTCTGATCTTTTTACCTTCCCCAAGTGGGACCCAGGGAGGAAACAGAAGTCTCTTTGCTGATAGTGCTGTTAAGGTATTTGGTGGGGAAGGCATCTCTCTGTATTAAGTATGTTGTGGGCTTCAAATACCTGAGTGTTTAGTCTGTTTCTTTCTCCCCAACTCCTGGATACCATCACTCCAACCCTGGGATGGAGGGTAAAGAAAGAGCAATTGCTTTCTCTGTGGTTCACTTGATTGTGAGTGTGTAGGATGGTCAGACCTAGATTACCTGTTGTCTTTCTAGCCGGCCCTAAGTGTTCTCATGTGAGGTGTGAGGAGCAGGGGGAGAGGAGGTCTATGTGGATGCATGTTCTTCAGGCCCAAAGGCAGCCAAGATCTGTGTCTTACCCTCCAGCACGCAAGGCTCTCCTGCTCTAGTCCTCCCGTGTTCCTCCTGTTCCCTGCTTTCTTCTGGCTTTACCATGTCCTTCTAACTAGTCTCTGTTCTATTTTAAACCCTGCCTCTGTGTTGGGAAGGGTTAGTGTCAACTGTCCTGGTGATTTGAAGGTGGGAGGACTAAGCAAAAAACAGTGACCACGGGGCTCATGTAGAGTTGCTGGTGGAGGATATGGTGCAACCCCTCAAAGGTAGAAAACCCGGAGAGTCAGGCCATCCCTGCTCTTCCTCCAGCTGTGCCTTCTTATTGGAGGGCCTAGAAGTTATAGTCAGGCATTTTAAAACCCATTTCCCATTCCACATTTCCAAACAAATTCAATTATTTATCTAATGTTTGGCAGACAGATCTCTAAGATTTCCCTCTCTGTATGCTAAGTTGCTTCAGTCATGTCCGACTCTTTGTGACCCTGTGGTCTGTAGCCTGCCAGGCTCCATGGGATTCTCCAGGCAAGAATGCTGGAGTGGGCTGCCATGCCCTCCTCCCCAGGATCTTCCTGACCTAGGAATCGAACCTGTGTCTCTTATGTCTTCTGAATTGGCAGGCAGGTTCTTTACCACTACCACCACCTGGGAAGCCCAAGATTTCCCTCTCTAGGAAGGCCCTAATTCCTTCTCTTCCCTTAATTTCTGCAAAGGAAACCTGCAGAATACCAGCTGAAGAAAAGGGAATCTTCATCTTCCCATTCACTGAACTCCAGAGAGTGGCCCTTAGCACTCATGCCTAATCTAAGGGCCAGCCTGGTTCGGGCCTCCGAGCCGTGAGAAACAGTTGCTCTCCAGTCAGCCACTTTCATCTGTAGGATAAGCGCCCCAGAAGGGACGTTTCCCAGAGACTCTGAGCGACGGTGATTGGGGAAGGAAAGGTTGATTGGCCAAGCGGAGAGGGCCTGAAGCTTGCCCAGCAGCCGCCTCGATCTGTGTCTTGTCCCCCACACACTGCTCGGGCACCAGGCACTGTGCGTCAGGAGGGGCGACTGCCACCGCCTGGGTTGGGCTGGTGATGAGGTAGCTGTGTGGTGGGCATCCGTGCGCGTCACAGTCTCCGAGGTCAGCGGTGGGATTGAGAGGCCTGCTGGCACAACCCACACCCTCTGCCCACCACCCTCCTTTCCGCCCGCCAGGCCACCAGATGGTGCTTCCTAGCTCTCTGACTCCTCTTCTCGAGCTTCCCTTACAGGTGGCTGCTTTCTCTTTAGAGTCCAGAGCCGTTATCTAGCTGGATGACTGTTCCTTGCTCCCCTAAAGAAGAAACTGTCCCTATCTTTTCCACCCCCCATCCCGTCACCTTCATCTCCCTTATTGTTTGCCTGTAACAGTGACTCATCCCCCCAACAGGTGAGAGGAAAAGCCACCAAACAGGGCTCCAGAACCTCATTGCGACCCCTGTTTTTAAACATCTGTTTTCTAGATTGGACTTAACATATAATTGTTTTAACAAAGTTTTCAGTCACTTTAAAAAAAAATAGAAGCAGGAAGTTTGAAAATCACTCATACTGAAGATGACCAGCTCATGATATAGAGGTGCCTGTTGCCTGTAGCACATGTTAGAAATGTGGAGATCGGAAGAGTGAAAAGAGTGGGCTGTGCTAGCACTCCTGCAGGGGGAGTGTGGCTTTGAGGGCATTGGATTCGGTCCCGCTTCATCCAGGTGCTTTGCTCTTAAGATTTGATGTAGACTCATTATAACTTGGGACTTCCTGAAACCCAGATGTAACCTGGATTCCATCTGATCTTACCAAAGGGATAGAAGGATAGATCCTAACTTTGTGTGCAGCAAGGTGAATGTGTACCCAGCTTCCTCGATTCTTCTTGGCTGAAGCACTGAGCCAAGGGGTTGCAATGAGATTCTGGAGCCCTGTTTGGTGGCTTTTCCTCTCACCTGTTGGGGGGATGAGTCACTATTACAGGCAAACAATAAGGGAGATGAAGGTGACGTGGGGATGGGGGGTGGAAGCACTGAGTGACAGCGTCCTCTGCCTTCTGAGCTCTGAGTGCCCTCTGTCCTGTGGGTCTGCCGGTGTGCTGTGGAGTGAGGCAAGATAAAGAAAGCCTTAGCCGGCAGAGATGCAGCTTCTGTGAACCTGCCCTGTGCGTTATTTTTGAAGGTTCTGCACAGTGACGGGAAGCGTTGAGACAAGCTGTACAGTGCATTTGCCTCTCTGTGTGCTCGCTGGATCCATGTTCTTCAGGAAGGTGTTCTTTGCTGGAAGAGGTGCCCCGCCCCAGCCCCCATCACTTCTCCCCCTTCTCCCACCTCAACAGTCTCTCCTGCATTATTTCCATTTCTTTTCTGATGAAAGAACTTTGGGATCAGTCTAGGATCAGCCACCTCCCAGAACTGAAACTGTCCTACGACCGCTTTCTTTTCCC
This sequence comes from Budorcas taxicolor, assembly GCF_023091745.1. Lineage (NCBI taxonomy): Eukaryota > Metazoa > Chordata > Mammalia > Artiodactyla > Bovidae > Budorcas > Budorcas taxicolor. The sequence continues at coordinate 8,518,836 of NC_068925.1, forward strand.
CTCTCTCTCCAGCCTCTCAGGATCCCACCTTGCCCCTACTCTAGTACTACCAACCCAAGTTCTAACGCGTACCTCAGACAGGTTTCCAGTTTAGAAAAACAGCTGCCAGAGAGCTGGTGTCTATGGATAAAGTGAAGGCTGGGCAGAGGGATCAGTGCTTGTCAAGTGTTTCTTCTTCTCCTCTAAACTGAACCCCTTCCTCTGTTGTGCAGTAGAGCAAAGCCTGTGACACTGACAGGAGTGTATCCCCTTTGAGAAACCGCAGGTGGCTCCCTTTCCTCCATCCTCATGATCCATCCCATCAGGAAAGCCTCCTGGCCTGAGTAGCTTCTGTTCTGAGCCCACGCTCTCCCTCCCCTACCTAAGATCACGTTCCTCTTCGTAATTTACAAACAGCTGGAGAAAGCTCTGTGACTCGGCACAGCCGCTGTGCGTCAGAGTCATGGCCACACGCGTCCAGCCGCATCTGAACTGAGAGAGCAGCCCTCTGTCAGCCTCGGAGGGGGCAACTGTGATGCCTGTATTTATCCACCTCTTCAAGGGGAGGGGCTGAAGGAGTGGAGTTCTGCTTTGTAGGACACAGTGGAGATTGTGGGATATAAACATATGCATGTTTCCTGACTGAAAAGGCAATTATTAAATTGGAGAGTATAAGAATTTTGATTTCTTGCATGCTGCTAACACAGCTGCACGGTATTGTCTGCCTTGCCGCACGGTATTAATGGTCGCTTATCACCCAACGTGTATTGTGTGCAAATTGATACATGTTTGGCTTATTGAGGGTTTTCAACAGATAACTTCAATGTGTAATCTTCCATTCCACACTCACAAAATATTTGGCCCCAACACAGAAATCCACGTCTGGATCATCTTTTAAGTTTGACTATTAAACTGCATCTATTTCCAGTGTCCTTGCCTTCCATCCAAAAGAACTAATGAATCTTTTTGTTTCCTGTTTAATTTCGAGAGTAGATTGTTTGGAAATGCTAACTTTGCTTTGGGTTTTCTACTTTTTCTTATGCAGCTTTGAAATATTCTGGTAGTTTGTCATTGTTCACTCTCCCCACCCCACCTCAGTGCTTGAAATTTAAGTCACGTGATGTTCTGGTGTTTCATGATCTCTTCTCATGCTTTTGGTTTGGGTTGTGGGGCAGTAGTGTTCTGTAGCTGGGCTTTGTTTCTGTCATCAAACCACCCAGTCCCCTGTTCTGCTGACCAGTTCTCACCGCTGCGTTTTCTCACCCTCGTTTTCCTTCCCCTGGTGTAGATCAGAGTGGTCAAAGCGTTCCACAGTTCCCTCCACGAAAGCATTCAGAAACCCAAGAACCAAAACTCCATCCACAACTTCATGACCCACCCTGAATTCACCATAGATGAGGAGGGGCCGCGAACACCACTCCTGGATGAGCAAGAAGAGGAAATTTTTGAAAAGGTGTCTAAGCCTAGGACTAAGATGTCCTCGCCGGGTGGTGAGGACACTCCAGAAACCAACGAAAACAACAGCTCGGTGGATTGCTCCCGAGTACAAATTGTTGCTTCCCACTCGGACAGCCCTCTGCACAGCCTGGAGACGTCAGTTTGAACTTCGTTCTCTGCTTCCCGTTCCTGCCTTCCCTGTCTCCCTTTTCATCTGTCCCGTCATTAAGGCGATGATGGGCGTTCTCACTGTCGTGTCAGCTGCTCCCAAGTGTGAAGAGTCACGAGCACAGACCTACGAGGATTTTAGCTGAAACTCAAGTTGGGGTTTGCAGCGGGACCCAGCTAAGCCCCAGGCAAGTGATGCGGGGTGGATCTATTCCTTGGACGTGTCAGTAGTCATTTTGAAAGAAATGGCGACAATCATCTTGGCATCTACCCCACCTCCAATTCTCCCCAACATTCATATCTATGTCACCAGTCTCCTTACTTCTGGATTTTTACCCTATGAGTCTATGCTGTTTATGAGCTCAGTTCAAAATTCAGAGCTACAAACATTATCAAATGAAATGTGTTGAGGTAAGAATGGAAGGTACAGAATCAGATTGTTTTAAAACAATTTTTCCATTTTGAAAACTTATATCCAAGGCTCTTAACTTCTTTCTGCCCTTCCAATCAAACCTCCCCACAATCTCTTGGTCCTTTGCGACCATTGTCTTCCTTACCTTCACTCTAAGTTGTGATGATTAAAAAAATAGAATATGGGTGAGTTGAGTCAACTTTGACCTTTCTCCTTTCCAGCCCCAGTGGAACTCTCGGTTTATTTCTAGAGACAGATACATTTCTTTGCTAACAGCCCTTTGGAAGCAGTTGAGAGCAGGTAATACTATATCCCTGTTGTTGCCAGGTTATCTTCTTCTAAACTGCCATCTTGCCCGGTGTGTGTGGTTTCTAAGTGCCAGGACGATTAGCCTTGACCATGAAGCTCACACATACGTGGTCTGTAGTTTTTACCTGAAGCCTGAGCTTCCTCCTTTTCCTAAAGTGGTGGCAAAGGAATGAATTAAGGTTGACCCTGCCTCCTAACTGGGCTTGGATATTAAGGAACAGAAGCTGGCAGATCTAGGGAAAGAAAGACCATCAGAGTCAACTGGGAGTCCTCCTCGGGGTAACCACTGCTGCTCTCAAAGCCGTCTGCTAAGGCTGTTCTCGGGTAGGGCCTGATCATTGGGGGAGTGACGATTGCAAAGGCGTGGGAGAGGCCACAGTGCCCTTGCAGCAGGATCTGAGAAACCCTTCCTCAGAGAAATCAGAACTCTGGAGCTCAGGTGACGGGTCAGCTTGGACACTGCCTTCAGTCTTCTAGTTCTCCGCTGTGTCCCCTAGCTCAGCTAGCCGCTGAAAGGGCCCCAGCCTTTTGAAACTATATGGCTCCAGTGACACTCTGCTGACTTGAAGGAGGGAGAGGAGGCTCCCCTCCTCGCTCCCGCGCCCTACACCCTGCTCAAGCCCCTCCTAGAACACTCATTGCGGCACAGTTAGGCCTGTGCCTTCTCTCCCCGAGCACTGCCCAGAGCATCCCCTTCCCTGCCTGGCTCTCAGGGGCCAGGGAACTGGCTAGGAGATTTTTAAGTGCCCCTCAGTGGGACACGATGGAGCCGCATTTGCAGTTTCTCCATTTCTCTCCCTGCTGCGCTGATGTAAGCTCTTCTGTGCAGGAGTCGGCTCATGTCAGCCAAGTCCCATCTCCATCAGATAAATGAAGCCTCTCCCCTCTTTCTCGACTGATGGGGACGGGGAGAAGGGCCTTGAGGCTGCTGGGGACTGCCACATTTCCATCTGGGGGGTCCGCTGACCTGAGCTGTCCTCTCCAGCCTTTTCCTGTGGCTCCCTCCCCGCTCCCCCTCTCACCAGAGCTGCCCTAGGAAGGAAAAATAAAGACATTGTACCCCCTGCACATTCCCATTAGTACATCAGCCCCCAAATCTGATTTTGGTTTTGTAAAAGTTACATGTTCCAGTGATCTTTTTTTTCTCTGTCTTCAGTACTAATGGGGGAAAAAATAGCTCACCCGAGGTGTTCGATGTTCACATATATATTTATTAATTGGAAGATTTAGTTCTGTCGAGTCTTTTATTACCTCAGATCAGTTTTTAAAATAAACTTTGGAGGCTATTTTATCATTCCTGCTCCCGAAAGACTCTCATGGTGCCTGACAGGTTTACCCTTGAGGGCTTGTGTCTACTTGTTTAAAGTCAGTGGGATTTTTTCTGTGTATTCTAGTTTCCATAGTAAGAGAGAAAATATAGAAATATTATGCAAACAATATATACTTTTCTTTAGATCATAAACTGATATTTTTTGAGTCAGCCATATGTATTTTGTTTAAAGGATTTAAAATAAAGTGCTGTCCTGTAACCCTGTGGAAGGGGGCACGAAAGCAACTGTTAGACATGACAGGTGACTCACAGTGTATTTGCAATTGGTTTTTAAACCAATGCACCATACTACCTTTCTCCAAACAGCCATCTTCATGCTTATGGGGAAGAATTTTGTTGGATCTAGAACTTTTTAATATAAATTTTGCTGGTATGGAATTGAGCAAGTTTAAGTGCTTATGTGCATATATTTTTTATATGTGTTTTTTTTTTTTCCTATTCAGTTTCAGTGATCCCACTGGCAGTGGATAAATATGGCGTAAGTTAATAAACCTTTCCACAAAAAATGGTGCTTTGGATTTGAAAAGAGCCTGATGGAGAAAAGGGGGAAATATCCTAGATTCCTCTCTTGATAAAATTAGAAACATGGGCGGTTGATTACCAATGGGAAGGAAGGCATCCAGGAAGAAGGAACAGCTGGCAGGAAATAAGTGCACATCCCCATGGAAACGGGTATCAGGAACTAGTGATCAGGATCAGGGACCTCAGGTAGATTTGTATTTCTTGAAGAACAGCTAGCAGAGTGGTACCCGAGACACTTGGGCTGCACGGGTACTCTGATTTGGGGGTTCCATTTTTTACGGTTCTTTCACCTCCTGTTGCCCCTGGAGTTTTCCATTAGTGCTTTTTTTGTGCAAGGATTTGATTTGAGACTTCTCCCCCTCCCCTAGAAAAGTTTCATGCAATATATTGTGCCTCGGCCAGCACAAGCAAGAGTTGCACCTGCACAGGGAGAGAACGGAGTGTCCCCGCTAAGAAAAATAAGAGAGAGACAAAAGGTGGGGTTGAGAGGATCAGACCACAAATGGCTGATGCCTTTCTTTATTAGGCTACAGTATTTATAGGATAACGTACGTGACTTAAGACATGTACAGGATTATTTTTTAATCTCAGGATACAATCACCAGACCCTTACCATTGTGTACAGAGCACTATAAGATTATCTATCTTCTATGACATGTTGCAGGAACAAGACATCTTGGAGCCTTAAGGGCTATAAAAATTCTTCAGGGGGGCGGGACAGGGAGCTTAGGAACGTGCCTAAGGCTCTGCATACCTGCCGAGCAGCTCCCAAGACTTAACCCTTCACGGGCAGTCCCCCGCAGCTCCCCTCTCTTTATTTTTTAAAAGCTCCATAAGATGTCGGTGTTGCAACATGTTTTTATGTATCAGAATTTTTACATGTAAAAATTCTTTAACAATACTACGAATAAAACAAGGAGCCAAACAAATCACGATAAGCACAACAGTCAAAACCGCGCCCACAGCAATTATGCTTCGCCACAGTGAATGCAGGCTAGGGAAGTTAGAAAATAAATTTTGTAAAAAATTGTTAACAGTATCAGCTATATTTAGAGTAGCTTTAGGAGAATTTTCAATATTAAGGATTTCATTATGTAATTGCAATAGATCTAGAGAAACATTAGTATTAAACCAAATTCCTTGTAGATGTTTTTTCACCTTATCCCACGGAAAGTCAGATGCATTATAAGCCTTTTTTGTAACACAAATCCATTTATAATTAGCATGACATTGAATTTTCATGCGAAAGCTAATGCTCTGAACTTGTTCCCCTAGAACTCTAACCACATCATATAAAGCTGATAATCTATCTTCTATTTTTCTATCTATATCTTCTTGTGTTCCCATTACTTTAGTAACGTTATATGACAAGGAATCTACAGTATGAGCAGCTTGAATGGATTGTGCTAGAGATACAGAAGCGGTAACAGCAGTTGCTATAAGGGTGATTAAAGATACTATACCCAGAACAATCAGGCTTACACTTCTTTCAGTGCGGCTAAGAGCCGGGTTAATGCGTTGTAGCAATTCTAAAGCAGTCTCGTCATACCAAGCTTCAGTTATTTTAACTGGTAACATTACAAAAGCAGGTTGTTTTACTATTATAACTTGTTCTCCTTTTGCAACACCTCTTATGCAATTGGTAAGTATGCAATTAGAACAATTTAAATGATAAATATTCAATGACAATGTTATTTCCACATGGCCTTGTATCAACATGAATGGGTAAGGGACACAAGCTCGGGGATATAAAAACCCCGTAACTCCTACATTACCATATTTACTCCCACTGATACTGGGTTGCAAATATAGACTATTACCATGACCAAAGGCAGCCAAAAGTTTCCACAGTTCTGTTTGATATACATTAGCAGTGTTTACAGAGAGAATGGGTGGATGCTGTCCTCGATATTTAGGAAAATCAGGTTTTCCCCCAGGTGCCCAATCCCACAAAAAGGTGGTATTTGCATTGTTGATGTTGTACACCGACGCAACCCGGGCTCGACATAAAGTCCAAGGAGTGTCTATCCCTATGCGGATGCTTAGATGTTTGTTACAAAACGGAATGTCGAGAGGTCCAGTTCCGTCACGGTGCGATCTTTTTCCGGTTTTTTCATCAATGCCAGAAATAGTCACTCGAGGATAGGATATATCAGCTGACACCTGTATACAGTGAGGATGTTGTAATTGATAAGAAAAGCACATAGGATATTGCGTAGTAAGACCATAAAAGGAGATATTGGCTTGCTGAGGGGAAATATGAGTGTCTGATTTTCCTCCTAAAAGACTTGTGTCGTTGACATAGACAGGTACTATTTTTTTATCCCATCCTAATGATTGAATCATAGGCGGGTCAGGAATGTATGCCCAAAAAGCCGTAGCCGCTCCGTTTTGTATCCGCTGTAACAATAATAATAACATGATCAATATATTTGTAGGTGTCACTGGGGGTTGTACATGAGCCTCATTTCAAGCATATCGCATCAACGCCTCAATCTGCCTTTGGGTAGGCAGCTCACTCGTGGGCTCGCCCAATGTCATGCGGTGCATTTGATATGTCAGGGAGTTCCTCCGTCGCGCGTACCAGCCTCTCCGGGATCCAGCGCGGCGCTTCGGCATCCTTGTCCCTGTGGATTATATGGAATTCCTGTCTTGTGATGAATTTGAAAAGAAAGACAAAAACGTTGGAAAGAACGGCTAGTATAACCGGGTCCATTATCTGTTTTAAGGGTGTGTGGGATTCCTATAGTATCTAAGAGTCGTGCCACGAAGTCCTGATAAGGCTCATCAGGTCCCTGTCGGACTTTTGAAAGATCTTCTGTCTTAGTACTGGAGCTAGGGAGTTTTTTCCATGCCTGTCGGGCTGCATTTGATATTTGTGCATATGCACCAGGTAAGAAATTAAGTTGAGTATTAGTAGCCTGGAAAGCGCCTTCACCAGTCAACGTTTCGTAGGAGGTTTGTATACCTTGCTGCCGATTAACATCGGCTGTACGAGCACACTGTTTAACATATTCAGATTTTTATAATAAATAATCTCCCCCCGAAAGACAAGCTCTAGCTATTTGTTTTTAATCATTTGGGGGTAGATTCTGAGTACCCAAATTTTTTATCATAGCAACAGTGAATGGAGCGGTAGGACCGTATTGTGAGCAAGCAATCTTTAACTCTTTTAATTGTTTGAAAGGCAGCGCTTCATAGAAACGCTGGTTGTTATGTTCAAAGACAGGAAAAGCAAGAGAAAAATCGGAGACAACCTCACCAAGTCGTTGTGCTTGTCTTAATGCCTTTTGTAGCGGAGACACAATTTCAGATGGTGGAGGAGGAGGCCCCGGAGGGGGATCGAGACCAGCAACAACGGAAGGAGCATAGGCAGGGGGAAGAGGCGGAGCAGAAGGGGATTTTGAGTTGTTATTAGGAAGCTTAATTCCTGAGTTCTGTAAAGCAACAGTGAGGTTTTTTAAACATTTAACCAAATCATCTTTAGATGTTGACGCCCCCTTTTCTTGTGCTAAAAAACCCCAATCTTCTTGATGGTATTTAGCAGCCCCTTTGTCTAATTCCACCTCATCTGTGGAGGAAAGTGAATCATCATTATCTGAAGGACACGATAAGTTACAAAATGGAGGGTCACCTTCAATTCCCTCGGGAACAGCATACTTGGGCTCCGAATCAGGAACATGAAGAGGATTTTCTTCCTGTTTTAAAAAATTTCCTAAACGTTTTAATTCATCATTATCAAAGTCCAGGCAATCACGAATTAGTGTCCAAAAAGATAAAGTTTCTACAGGAACCTTTTCAGGGCCATGTAAAGTATAATGAGTCCGAATTTGTTCCCCTACCTTCTTCCACGTCTCTAAACTTACTGTGCCTTCTCTGGGGAACCAAGGGCAAACTTCCTCAATAAATGAAAGAAAATTGATTAATTTAGGTTTGGAAATAGTAATTTCCCGGTGTTTTAACATTACAGATAACATATGTGCAAACAATTGACGACTATGCGTCTGTCCCATATTTATACTCTCAACTATATACCTTACTACTCCTCCTTAATTTAAATCACTTGTATACTTATATACTCACTCTTTTCAGCTTAATAAGAGTAGTGGCAAGGAAAACTGTCGAGCTGCCCCACGTTGGGCGCCACCTGCCGCGGCCAGCACAAGCAAGAGTTGCACCTGCACAGGGAGAGAACGGAGTGTCCCCGCTAAGAAAAATAAGAGAGAGACAAAAGATGGGGTTGAGAGGATCAGACCACAAATGGCTGATGCCTTTCTTTATTAGGCTACAGTATTTATAGGATAACGTACGTGACTTAAGACATGTACAGGATTATTTTTTAATCTCAGGATACAATCACCAGACCCTTACCATTGTGTACAGAGCACTATAAGATTATCTATCTTCTATGACATGTTGCAGGAACAAGACATCTTGGAGCCTTAAGGGCTATAAAAATTCTTCAGGGGGGCGGGACAGGGAGCTTAGGAACGTGCCTAAGGCTCTGCATACCTGCCGAGCAGCTCCCAAGACTTAACCCTTCACGAGCAGTCCCCCGCAATATTGGATGAGAGATAATAGCTCTACATGGAAAAATAAAGGCTGGTTCTAGCCCTAGATGACAGTCTTGACTAGATCCTTCCCATAGGTGTCCTCTGCTTCTAAAATGACTCTCCATCTCTAAGTGTGGTAGAGAGACCAAGAAATCCCGCAGGCACTTGTGAGTTCTTCAGGGTTTGCATTTCTTCTTCCCTTGAGCTTCAGAGGGGAGAATCGCACACGTGTATCTGAGTGATTACCTCATTGCCAAAACCCAGGGGCATGGCAAGCTCACATGTGTCCTGAAACCTCTCAGCTCATCCATCACTTCTTCTCTCTCCTGTCTTCCCTGCCTAGTGACTGAAGCAGCCCGTGATGCCATCCCAAAGTGCACACTTCCTCTGCCTCCCTCTGCACAGCTGGGGACCCCCTCGCTGCAGTGGGAGGAGTGGGACCCTCTGTAAATGTCTGCTCTCTTAAGCCTTTCCAGGCTCTTCCTTGGAACAGACCCGACATGCCTCCGTTTAGCTCAGTGCTGCCCCTGCCTCCCCAGCCTGCTGTTAGACCTGCTGTCCGCTTTCCTCCTGATTAGGAGAGGTGGGGGAGGTGAGCTCCCCATGGCTGAATCGGCCTTTCGTTCCTGTGTTCCCGCTGTGTGTGAGTATGCCATATACATGTGCCAACAAACCTATCTACATTGTTTCAGATTAGCACACACACAGGGATTTTGAGTGTTTTTTCTTCTTTTCAGTAACTAGTATAACAGGCACTGGTATTTTGTATAAAAGAAAAAAAAAAAAAGATTGATTATTGTGATCTGCATGACATACACAAACGGTGATATCAAAGCAATGTGTACCCCAGTGTGTGTGGTTATAATCTACAGTTCAGCTAAACAGTACACCCAATCTGTATTTGCATTTTAATATTATTTAAGCTCAATGTTTTGCATGTATTTATATGGTTCTTAGGGGAAAAAAATGCTATAAATGGCAATTCTGAAATTCAAATATGTTGTTCCATTGAGACAGGAAGAATGGAAGGGGAGTTTTAAAAGAAGGGAAAAAAGAGATCTTTTTTTAGAACAATGAAGCTGTTGCTGATGAGCAAAAACCAAACTATTGTGCACTGAGAATAAAAATCCATGCCCACTTGTGACTGTGCTATCCTCTGTATGTATCCACTTTGGGGTAAGGTCACTGGTTGTCGAAATTGAGAAGGGCCCTGCCACGGCCACGTTGAGAGCCTAACTGTGCAAGCCCAGGACTCAGCCTGTTACTGGGTCCTGAAGTGCTTCTCTGCCAACACTTCCCTTTGGTGATTCACAGCACTGGTTGCCAGTTTCATTCCCTCAGGAAACGAGCTTTGCTCTGCCCACCTTGGTTAGAGTCTGCAATCAGAGAACTATGAGCTGGGGCTTTTGAAAAAGGATGAATCTGGAAGGATGAAAAAGAGTCAGGTTTGGCAGTCCTTTCTTTCTTTGTTTTAATTTTTAACAAAATGCCTATCAGGAAAATTAGTTTCCTTTATGTTAGCAGCTAGACTTCCCTCGGAGCTCAGTCGGTAAAGAATCTGCCTGAAACACAGGAGACCCAGGTTTGATCCCTGGGTGGGAAAGATCCCCTGGAGGGGGAGATTGCAACCCTCTCCAGTATTCTTGCCTGGAGAATCCCAGGGACAGAGGAGCCTGGCGGGCTGCAGTCCACAGGGTCACAAGAGTCGGACACGACTTAGCAACCAAACCACCACATGTTAGCTGCTATTCCCTACCGTCCTTCCTGAGTCCTTCAGTTCCCACCTTCCCAGAGGTTTTTGGGGGGTTGAGAGTTGTTTGTTTTAGCTGTTCCATTCTCTGGGTCTCTAACATGACTAATATTAGGCCTTGGTTTCAGGTCAAAGCAGCCTCCTGGCAAGTCATTTAGGTTCTGAGCTTTCACATCTCAGAATTCAGAACTCCTCCCAGCAACTCTCGTCCAGACGCAGCTACTCTCCTTTAAAACAGCAAGTAAGGAAAGGAGTTGTTGGCTCCCCAAGGTATTTTAGGGAAAGTATGATGTTTAAGAAGAGCCCAGCTCTCCTGGCTGTTTGAAGAGGTCGATTCTGAAGGAGGAACCAGCCACGGTTGACAAGTCTTCTGTAATGAGAAGTGTTACCCACCTTTCCTGCCTGTCCCAGGTTGCTCTCCACGGGCATGGACACACTGCCCACCTAGGTTCTTTCAAACATGCTGGGGAGAAAATAACTAATAACCAACCAAACAAACAGGGTCTGGGACTTATTTGAAAACAGAAATCATTCACAAAACAGGACTAAAGTCTTTTTCTTTACTTTGTAGCTTCCATCCCAAATATCCTTACTTAAAAGGGATGCAGAATACACACACACACAGCTCGAGTCCTTTCTAAAGTTTGGCCTGATGTTTCCCCCCTGCCTCTCACCTTGTCTTTGCTGGGCCCCAGATCTGTGCGTCTGCCACATCTAACAGGATCCCAAGGAGCCGTACCTCCCAACCCCAGTGTGTGGTGAGGCATAGAGCAGAGCTTCAGAGCAGCTTTCTGGCAGAGACCAGTGTTTCCTAAGACATTGGTTTAATGGGGTATATAGCCAGCTCAGCTCCTTAGGCTTGAGTTACCACATGGGAAAAACACTGTTCTTTTCTTCCATCTTTTCCTACCCCTGTTTCTTAAAAAAAAAAAAAAAAAAAAAAAGGCAGTTTCTTTGCCCTCCATCTTTAATAATGGTTTGTGAGTCTCCCCTTCTCAACAACTGCATCCTCTCCCAGCGGTCACTGGGTTTGTTTGAAACTCTCCACCAGGACTGACTGACCCTGCCCCCAGCCCCACACCCCCACCCCCACCCCCACCCCCACCCCACCCGAGTGTATACACACAGCCAGACAACTCACTAACTTATTCTGGGCAAATCCAAGGATGACTCACTAGGTACCAGTAAGCTGGTTACCAACCCTTCACCTGGGTCTATTAGGGCATGGCCTCCATGCCACTGGAAGCAGGATAAAAATGGTATGTCCTTTACCAGCAGATTTTGAAACCTGTTATAAATAAAACGTGAACCTGTTACTATCTGTGTAACATCATTCACATCCAGTTGTCCCCCAAATGAACCTGAGCTCTCAGGAGTAATAGTCAACTAGATTCATAGACCAGGATACTTTTAGCCTTGCCTTTTAGCCTTTTAGGCAGTGACTTCTGCATTCTGGGCTTGCCCGTATCATGATGGAACTAATCATACATCTCTGAAATCTATTTCAAAGCACACCTCCCAGCTCTCAGAAGATACAGTGCTTGAGCTGAGCGGCCAGTGCCATCACATTCAGAGCTGGCCGCAGCGTCTCCGCTCAGGCCTGGCCCCTGGATTCAGGCCTGGGTACTACGTGGCTTCTCTGGTGTCCCCTGGACTAATGGCCATGAAGACCATCCTCCAAATAGCACAGCTATTAGGTTAGGGTTCTTGTTTTAACTCACGATCTTCATATCTAGGTAGGCCTTATTTAAAGCAAATATAGGGGATTCCCTGGAAGTCCCCCTGGAGAAGGAAATGGCAACCCACTCCAATATTCTTGCCTGGAGAATCCCATGGACAGGAGCCTGGTGGGCTGCAGTCCATGGAGTCACAAAGAGACACCACTGAGCAACATTGACCGGAAGTCCAGAGGTTAGGACTCTGCTTTCACTGCCAACGGTGCAAGTTCAATCTCTGGTCAGGGAACTAAGATCTCGCAAGCTGCACAACATGGCCAAAAAATAATAACAATAAAATTTTTAAATGAAGCAAATATATATGAAAACTTAAAAGAGGATGTGGAGGTGGGGAGAGAAGGACTGGAAACTATTGATTGCCTTCAGACGTGGTTACACAGACTCTTCATCTGAGCTAAGCATTTCTCCATCTTTCCCATTAAACCCTTGAGCTGAAACTGCTGCTGATCAGGTAGGAAGGAAAGGAGTTTGAATATTTTTCTGCTCACCCTATGGTGGAGGAGCTTAAACAGTAATTAGATGGAGTAAAATCCTGATATAAACTCTGCTTCTTGCCTGGCTTGATTTTCCATCTCTACAAGGAAAAAGTGGAACTACATCAATGATTTTCAAGCTGCATTTTAAAGACCTGAAAGGGATTCCTTAGTGTTGATTCAGAGCCCACGGGTATTCAACAAAAGGAGCACTTTTTAAATATATATAATTAATTGACTTCTGGGTCAGCTGTAGGTTTAAAAAATGACTTAAAAGCCTTATGAACTCGCCATCTCTAAGGGCCCCCAGCTCTGAAATGCTGAGGTTCTAGCGAACAAATCAAATCATCAGTGCTGAAATGATCCAAACGTGGGTGACAATGTCACAACAAGTTGTGTGAATAAATGCACAAGCCAGCCTAACTGGGATCCTGTCTTTATTGTCTCCTACTATAGTTATTAATGTAACATAAATAATATAGAGTAAAACTTTGTGATTATAGATCCTTCAGCTGAGATTGTTGTCTGGCTGTTCTGTGTTGGAATTTGTTGGGAAAGAGCAGTAGTTTGGGAATCCAGAGACCTAATCCAGTGGGATGGTATGAAATTAGAGAAGCAAGAGGGCTCATCTGAGCTTTGGTAGAAAGAGCTAGCCAGGGAATTAGAAGGCCTGTGTTACAATCCCAACCCTGGGACGTCCCTGGTAGACCAGTGGCTAAGGCTCTGAACTTCCCAACGCAGGCAGCCAGTTTTTGAAAGGTGGTTGTTGAATTACGACGCCGGGATTCTTGGCCCCCGGAGGAGAAGAATTCAATCCGGGGCCAGAGACGAGGCTTGATCACTCAGAGCTTTTGTGTAACAAAGTTTTATTAAAGTATAAAGGAGATAGAGGAAGCTTCTGAGATAGGCATCAGAAGGGGGCAGAAAGCGTACCCCCTGCTAGTCTTCAGCTGGATGTATATAGTCACCAGCAGTCTGTTAATGAAAGAAAGGAATGTCTCAAAACTTAGAATGGCACCAGGCCCCTCACCCATAAGATGTATTTTGGGATAATCTTGGCTCCAAACGGTTTATCTTGGGCCATAAAATGATTAACTTCAATCTTGAAGAAGGGAAGATCACCATACAAATAGTGTCATTTACATAGATTAGAGGAACAATATCGGAGTATAACATACTGGTTTATCAAGTAGGTTCTGAGCCCAAAAGGCGGAACCGACTTGAAGACAGAGTTTGGGGTAAATGCATAGTACATTAGCATAGCTTAAGATAAACATTTCCATAAGAAAAAGGCATTGGTTAACTTCAGGTGAAACCAGGTGTCATTATGACAACACAGAATTTTAAGAGAAACCTCCTTTTAAATGTGTATAGGGAAGGAGAAAATATCGCTAGTTTGTTTCCTCCTGCCGCTTAAGAGAGAGAAAATGTCTGACACTTGCAGGCTATTTCCTCCGTTTGGAGACCCCTGGCCTTCCCGCCTGTTACCCTCTCATTTTGATCCCTGATCAGGGAACTAGATCCCACATTCTGCAACTAAGAATTCCCATGTCACAATGAAGGCCTGGCACGGCTAAAGAAATAATTGTTCTTAATCACCAATCCTGCTGCTCATTTGCTGTGACCTAATAGTCTCTCCAACTCTGACGCACTTTCCAAGCTTGCTCTGGCACCTAAAATTGCTATTAATAACAATGAGAGAATATCTAGATGGCCTTTCTCCATTGCTTTATCGCCTCTAGAACGCAGCGCTGTGTGTGCACTGAGCACTACCGCATACTGGTACCTGCAGGCTTCACCTGGGGCTCAGACACTTATATCTGCAACAAAGACAAATTGTTCCCTGGCCCTTAAAGTACAAGAAATCAATTTCTTTTCTAAGTCAAGTCAACTCTAGCACCAAAATAGCACTGGCCAAGATCTGCGAGAGGCCTCTGCTAGTCCTTTGTTTACGGTCTCATCTCCTCCCCTTGGATATTGGTCCACTCCTTCATTCATCAAGCACTTATTATGCCAGGCACCAACGTATGCGTTCGGGATACAATAGCGAACAAAACAAAGACTCTGACACTTTTAAATTTAGTCTTGTGGAGAGAGACAAAACAAATAAATAAATACAGAGCATGTCAAATGGTGACAAGGACCAAGGGGAACAGTGAAGTGCTGTGAGAAAAACGGGGAGCACAGGCCATGAGGACTGGTCTTCTGTAGAGTGAGTGATCGGGGAAGGCGTCTCTGGAGAGGAAGGCTGTAAAGAGAGGATCTGGAGTAAAAGCCTGAGCTAGTAAATACGCAGAGGAAAGAGATTTCAGGCAAAGGATACAGCAAGTGCGAAGGACCTGAGGCAGGCACTCTTGCTCTGAGGACATGCAAAGAAGGCAGGAATCGGCACTGAGTGACTAAGTGGGAAACTGAAGGAATAAGTTCAGAGATGGAGGGATGGGAACCCGCGCGCCAGCATAAGCTTGGCTTTCTTGAGACAGGACTTCATGAGAGGGCTTTAGCTGAGGGTTCCGATGACCTATCTTACAGTTTAAGGGGGTAACTTCGGCTGTTATGTGGCTGCAGTCCAGGGAAAATGGAAGGAACACACGTGCAACACACGCCTCACATGGGCGCCGCCCACTACTAAGGGATACAGGTAAATTCAACCTCCCTGTCTTGCTGTGGTCCTATGACACACAAAAAGAAAATGCCTGTTCCAAACAGAACTGAACTGTTTGCCGCCCCAGCTTGTTCAGGCCCTGGTTCGTGAAACAGTTGAAATGATACTTTGTTCACGCCCAGGAGAAGGGAACAGGGAACCGTCCGGACGTCCGCCTCGCTCGCTCCGTGGGGCCTTGCTGCCGCGGCGCCTCCCCGGACGTGCTCTGCGCTCTTGCCGGTTCCCGCCCGCGTGGGCCGGGCCGAGGGAGCAGAGGCCGGCGGCCAGCCTCCCCGGCGTCGGCGCGCGGCTCCGCAGCTGCCGGCGCTCTCAGCCGACCGCGCGCAGGGGCGCCTGCCCTCAGACCGAGGCCTAGGAAAGGCCTGCTCGGCAGCGGCGCCCGCATCCTCCCCTGGGCCTCAGCCTAGCAGACAGAGGCTGTCTCCCAACCCGGTCTCACTTCTTGCTTCCAAATTCTCCACAACTCTTCCCACGGACCTTAGGCTGAATGAGAGCAGGGAGCAGAGAAGTGAAAGAAATATTTATGCACTTTCCAAATTTCTCTATCCGAACTCTGCTCTCTCACAGTGTTAACTTAAAAGGAGGGCATCCGCTGCCTTTGTTCTGCTTCAGACATATCTGGACTGGAGAAGGCCTCTCCCTGAGCAAAGGCGCAAGGAGGGACGGGGCTATCAACCAGCTGTCCTCCTGCTCCATCGTCTCAGCTCCTAGACCTTCAAAAACGAAGCCTGGCTGCAGCTGTCATTCCCACAGGGCAATTTTGGCATGTTGGGGGAGTCCAGAAATTCAAGAGCCACTGATAACCCCTTCCTAGGGCAAAAGTGAAAGTGAAAGTGAAGTCGCTCAGTCGTGTCCGACTCTTTGCGACCCCTTGGACTGTACCTATCAGGCTCCTCCGTCCATGGGATTCTCCAGGCAAAAGTACTGGAGTGGGTTGCCATTTCCTTCTCCAGGAGATCTCCCCAACCCAGGGATCGAACCCAGGTCTCCCACATTGCGGGCAGATGCTTTACCATCTGAGCCACCAGGGAAGACTCAAAGGAGAGCCAACACAGGCCCTGGGTTGCCCTTCCTGGGAGGAACAGCAAGGGCAGTGCTGGGATGGCTTTGTCCTCAGCCCATTGGTGCACAGCAGGAAAAGAAGACTAGGATGCTCGTTTCTTTCTCAATATCTCATCCTGTTACATACTTAGGTCATATCACAACAGCAATAAGCACCAAGAGAACGTCTCAGAGGACCCAGTTAGCTCTTAAGAGTCAGGCACTGCGTCAAATGCCAGAGATGTAATAAACTAAAGCACAGTCTGCCTGAGAAGGTTCAAAGTCTACACGGGGTAACAAACATTTAAACAACTCATCCCAACAACTGGGAGGTGCTATTACACACAGGGCCATGAAGATACAGAAGAGCAAGAATCCAGCTCCAGATGCAAAGGGCTTTACAGAAGTGGTGATGCTTACGGCCAATTTTTTAAAATAACAATTTTGGTTTTTTATAAAAATGACACTGCAAACAATGGGTCCAAAAAAGGAAAATAACCAAATACCTCAAGTCACACACCCAGAAATAAACTCATAAATGTGATTTTGCTGGAATTCTACCAAAGAAAAGGACACTGTTAAAATGAAGGAACTAGCTCAAAGGCCCAGACTATGAAAGGACAATGAGCTGGGTCAGCTTAGAAGGCAATCGAGTCTGGAGCTGACCACAGCGGGAGGGCCGGGACCACATCTGGTTCTTGTGCAAACCGGTACTCTGTGGTGGAAGACATCCCAGAGACGTGTGCTTAAAGAATAAAGGAATACACAAAAGGTAGGCAGGCTAAGCACCCAGAGAGGAAGAGAGAAAGGCCTGAGGGAGTGGTCCATTAAGTGTAAAGAAATGAGCCTCAGGCATCAGGAGATGACACTGTAATAGCAGCCCCATTTAATGAACCGGTGCATATGCCAAGTCCTAAGCCAGGCATTTTTCATGGTTCAACCAATTAATTCTCACAGCAGCATTACTTAAATATCATTATGATTGTCATTTTACATCCAAGGACACACCCAAAAAGATTAGAGGACTTGTTCAAGATCACCCAGGTAGTAATTTAAGATCTGATACTCTTAACCCAGTGCTTCTGTTTTTCCAAAGAGGATGTTTAGCATGTTGCCCCTCCACCTCAAAGGGCTTTGGTTGCTCGGATGCTTACGTTCTGTCCATTGAAAACCAATCCTAGAATCTTTAGAATCATATGTCACATTCAACTCTTCAAGTCACTCAGTTCAGTCAGTTTAGTCACTCAGTCGTGTCCAGCTCTTTGCGACCCCATGGACTGCAGCACTCCGGGCTTCCCTGTCCATCACCAACTCCCGGAGCTTGCTCAAACTCATCTCCATTGAGTCGGTGATGCCTTCGAACCATCTCATCCTCTGTCATCCCATCTCCTCCTGCCTTCAATCTTCCCAGCATCAGGGTCTTTTCCAATAAGTCAGTTCTTCACATCAGGTGGCCAAAGTATTGGAGTTTCAGCTTCAGCATCAGTCGTTCCAATGAATATTCAGGACGGATTTCCTTTAGGATGGACTGGTTTGATCTCCTTGCAGTCCAAGGGACTCTGAAGTGTCTTCTCCAGCACCACAGTTCAAAAGCATCAGTTAGTTCTTCAGCACTCAGCTTTCTTTATAGTCTCACATCCACACATGACTACTGGAAAAACATACCTTTGACTATACGGACCTTCGTCAGCAGAGTAATTCTGCTTTTGAATATTCTGTCTAGGTTGGTCATAGCTTCTCTTCCAAGGAGCAAGAGTCTTTTTAATTTCATAGCTGCAGTCACTGTCCACAGTGAGTCTGAAGCCCAAGAAAATAAAGTCTCTCACTATTTCCACTGTTTCCCCATCTATTTGCCATGAAATGATGGGACCACATGCCATGATCTTAGTTTTTTGAATGCTGAGTTTTAAGCCAGCTTTTTCACTCTCCTCTTTCACTTTCATTAAGAGGCTCTTTAGTTCTTCTTCACTTTCTGCCATAAGGGTGGTGTATCTGAGGTTATTGACATTTCTCATAGCAATCTAGATTCCAGCTTGTGCTTCATCCAGCCCGGCATTTCGCATGATGTACTCTGCATAGAAGTTAAATAAGCAGGGTGACAATATACAGCCTTCATATACTCCTTTCCCAATTTGGAACCAGTCCATTGTTCCATGTCCTGTTCTAATTTTTGCTTCTTGACCTGCATACAAATTTCTCAGGAGGCAGGTAAGGTGATCTGGTATTCCTATCTAAGAATTTTCCACAGTTTATTGTGATCCACACAGTCAAAGGCGTTGGCATAGTCAATAAAGCAGAAGTAGATATTTTTCTAGAACTCTCTTGCTTTTTCTATGATCCAGCAGATGTTGGCAATTTGATCTCTGGTTCCTCTGCCTTTTCTAAATCCAGCTTGAACATCTGGAAGTTCACGGTTCACGTATTGTTGAAGTCTGGCTTGGAGAATTTTGACTATTACTTCGTTAGCGTGTGAGATGAGTGCGATGGTGCGATAGTTTGAGCATTCTTTGGCATTGCCTTCCTTTGGGATTGGAATGAAAACTGATCTTTTCCAGTCCTGTGGCCACTACTGGGTTTTCCAAATTTGCTGGCATATTGAGTATAGAACTTTCATAGCATTATCTTTTAGGATTTGAAATAGCTCAACTGGAATTCCATCACCTCCACTATTTTGTTCATAGTGATGACTTCACACTCTAGGATGTCTGGCTCTAGCTGAGTGATCACACCATAGTGATTATCTGGGTCGTGAAGATCTTTTTTGTACAGTTCTTCTGTGTATGCTTGCCACCTCTTCTTAATATCTTCTGCTTCTGTTAGGTCCCTACCATTTCTGTCCTTTATTGAGCCGTCTTTGCATGAAATGTTCCCTTGGTATGTCTAATTTTCTTGAAGAGATCTCTAGTCTTTCCCATTCTGTTGTTTTCCTCTATATCTTTGCACTGATCAAGTGGTTAAAGGCAACATCAGAGCAATTAGGTTTAAAACACATATTCTGTCACCAGGAGTGAACAGTTTTCTTCTACTATCAGGACAAATTACTTCAGATACCTGTTTTCTGTTTTGAGTGGTTGGTTTAATTGGTTTACCGTGGTGAGGGCAGGGGTGCAGCCAGAGCCAGGAAACCCAGAGCTCAGTCTGAGGCCTGGGAGCCTCCTGTGAGGAGGCTGTTTCCCTCAAGCAGGCAGGAGAAAATAAGAGGGGATGGAAGACTCGGCTGACTCAAACACGCTATGTAGATGATAAGATCACACAAGGGAAGACCTTGAGATGGTCGCGGGCAGGGGGACGTTCTTGAAAATTTTGTTAAAGCAGCTGTCGAGGTTCTGAGGTTTGGCTCTGTCTGCTTCCCCACCTGCCATCTTCCAGACTGCCCGTGTGCACGCTGTCTGCTCTTGGCACCAGGTCTGGGAAGCCCTGCACCCACGAGCCAGCCACAGGCACCCGAAATCTGCATTTGTTTCTAAAAAGCACCTTCCAGTGCTCCTCAGACGCTGAAACAAACACTGTCAATCTGGAGGCTGATAAAACTCAGTATCACAGAAACCCAGGGGGAGCAATCACAAACACCCTATCACCTTGACCCCTCTTGAATCACGCTCCCCGCAGACCACAGCGCATCAGCCAGCCCAGGGAACAGGGTGCAGGCGCCCTTGCTTCTATCATATTGAGAGCTGAGCAGCACTTCCTGGGCCCCAGGCTTCATTAGCACGTCGCTGGTACTGCTTCCTGTAGCTGACTATCTGTTTCCATTCTGGCAAAGTGTTTGCTCTCTTCTCTCTGCTTTGGGGGTTGGGGGAAGATGAACTTCTCAAGGAGCCCGTCTCTGCCCTCTTGGCCGTCTCCCCCTCGGAGCCCCGCACGTCCCCACCACAAGGCAGAGCGTCTGGCGTCCCCCTGAGCCGAGCTGGGGAGCTCCACACCCAGAAGAGCTCTCCCCGCTTGCAGTCAGCATCGCAGCCACAACCAGGTAGAGCCAAACTTGCTGTTTTGTATTTTGGGTCAGGTCAGCCTGACATTTCAGGGATAGACGCAAGGTAGAGTTGGTTGCAGGAGAGAAAGTTCTAGAAAGAAAGACTGGAAGCTTTAGAAAGGAAGAAGTAAAAACCAATAGACTTTTTGTGATGGATTTTGATAAATAAAGATTTAAGAAGATGAAAATGTGAGAGTCAAGTTGTATGTCAGGGAATGTTCAGAAAATGGAGACCAGGAGGATTTCTGTCATTCTTATTTACTAAAAAAAAAATGCTTATACTAGATGGGATTATATGTAAAACACAAACCAATTCTGCCTTTTCTCTTGAGAGTCAGCAGTTTAGGAAGAGACAGGAAAAGTGGCAGGCTGACTGGCAAGCTGATGACGACTAAGAGAAGGCCTAGGAGGAGAAGCTGAAGCCAGAGAGGGTCGCAGAATAATGGATGCCAGCACATCAGCGGTTGGAGCCCGCATGGAGAACCTCAGAGCCCAGCACTCTGCGGGGAACCCTCAGCAGCCTGAACAAGTGAGTGCCGGGGGCGGTGAGCGCTCCCCTCCCCTGATTTAGAAAGAGGGTCCTGGTCTATCCTGGGAAGCTTCTACCCCAGCAGCCTTGCCACCCCTCACCAGGCTCTCGTCTCCTAAGACCGCTAAACTCTTGGCTCAGAGAGGTTTGCTCAGAACTGCTGGGAGGAAAGGAATAGGTATTGCGAACAGAAAGGAGTTGTTGGGAAGAGAGGAAATATGAAAACACACCACCTCCTTAGAGCTGGCTTCCTGGCATGGCTGGGTTTCTCACGCTCAGAGGCCCTCATGGTGGTCCTCGAGCTTTCCTTTTTCAAGTCCCACGGATCACTCCTCAAAGAAACAGAAACAAAAACTAGTTTCTACTCTGATGGAAACAAACGGCCCACTTTTTACGCAGATGTGCTTTTACGTCCTAAACACTTGCCATGAATGAAAATGGAATCACAGATATGATAAAGACACAGCCTTAGATCATAAAACCCCACAGCATTAATCATAGATGTAAATCTTACAGTTAAAACCTTCAATATTATATTAACAAAAAGTCCATCAAGAGTTGAGACTTTGACACTGAGAGGTATTGATTTCAGTGCAATGATAAAAGCACAGCTCAACAGCAATAAATTAAAAATCACTGTAGTTTGGGGAGGTAAATGTCATTACCATGATAAACAAATACATGTCCCCTGCAGGTGGACAAGGTCGTTGATGGGGAAGGAATTCATAAAGTGTCAGAATCCTGCAGCACTCCTCCAATACTATTTCTACATCCATTCATTAGATAATTTATTCATTCATTCATTTAACAAATATCCATCAGGTTCCTACTGAGTGCCAAGCACTGTGGCAGGCACAAGGTGAATAGGACCGACAAGGACAGCCTCCTGGAGGTTACAGTTAAGTGGGAGGGTCAGATACAAACAGATGAACTAAAGCATGGCTAGCATAACATCAGTCAGTCGTAAGCTGTGAAGAAAAACCAGGGCAGAGTAAGGGGACTGGAGTACCCAGGAGGGTGTGACCAGGGAGGACCTATCTGAGGAGGTGACATTTCAGAAGAGTCCTAAATTAAATGAGGGGATTGAACTGCGGGAGAGGGGGCAGCGGGACTGAGACAAGACTGTGCTTTGCTGGAAACAGCATGGAGTCCTGGTCATCAAGGTCAGAGGAAAACAGCAGGAAAGGAGGTCAGAGGCAGGCAAAGGCAGAAGAGAAGAGGCCGTCACATTCTCGCCTGTTAGGGACAATGGATGCTATCCCACGTGTGATGAGAAGTCATGGAGGGTTGCAAGCAGAGGGGGCACGTGATCTGATTTAACCGTTTAGAGGATCACTCTAGCTCCTGTGTGAACATAGTATGTTGGGGCCAAGAGTGAAAGCAAGGAGCTCATTAGAGAGGTTTTGGCAAAGGTCTGTGTGGAACTCGTGGTGGCTCAGACCGAGGTGGTGACAATGGAGGAGCAAGAGGTGATGCTTTGGGGTAAATGTCCCGGTTGAGCAGATAGAAACTGCTGGTTAACCAGCAGTGGGGTGTGAAAAAGAAAACATTCAAGAATGGCTCCAAGGGTTTTGACCAAGCCATCAGATGACAGGAAACATCAGAGGAACAGGCTTATGGGGGGTGGGGGAGAACAGGAGTTCTGTTTTAAACATTTTTGGTTTGAGATGTCTATTAGGTTACCACATGGAAATGTCCAGTATGAAACTGGGTGAACAAGTCTAGAACTCATAAGGACAAAAACCTTCCCTGATGGATGACCTGGTTTCTAGTATTTGGAGGGGCAGGTCTGCTAGTGATGCACTCTGTAACCTCAACTGGCTGCTTCCTATAGCCAAAACAGAGCTAGCCTGGCCCTGCCCAGGAACTGCGAACAGCCCGGTCCTTGCCCAGTGCATCTGCATGGTCAAATTCCACAGCAGAGCAGGGTGTTGCTTGAAGACCAGCCCCACAAGCTGATGCTACAGGGATTATTAAATGCAAGCAACCTGGACTCTTGTCCCAGAGCTGCTCCTTAATTGCAAGTGGATAATCTCTTCCAAGCAAGACAGAAAGCTGAGGGGCAGGGAACAGGGTAAGCAGGAGCAAATGGATTTGACAAGTTTGGAAGACAGTGTGAAGCCATAGAAAGAACAGTCTTTGGGCCCAAACAGACCTAGATTCACATTCCATCATGCTCCTTCCTACCTATGTGATCTTCCCTATGTTACTCTACCTTACTGAGTCTAAATCTCAGGTTCCTTGGTCACAAAGAGAGATGGGATTGTTATACAGATTAAATAAGCTTTAATGCAAACCACTGGCATCCAGTGAACATTCAGAAAGGATAGCTCCCTTCTCCCACATCCTCGTTCCCTCTCTCCATGAGGAGGTAACCCGCTCTTCTACCACCCAGCCCATCCCACCTCAGTTTTCCTTCCCTCGGCTCCCACCCCAAACCCTCGAGTCCTGCCTCTGGAGGAAGCATCTCCCCCCACCCCCCACCCCCGGCCCATGGCTCGATCGTGGCCCTTGGTTTTCCTCACAGGACTGGAGACCACAGCAGCAGCATCTTTTCTGGGTTTGCGGCTCTCCTTGCCATCCTCCTGGTTGCGGCAGTTTTCTGCGTCCTGTGGAACTGCGGTAAACGGAAGAAGCGTGAGTCCCTTGTTTGTCCAGAGTTGAGACACACTATGATCAATTGTCTAGTCTGGAATTTAAAGCCCAGCTCTCAGATGGCACAGTGGTAAAGAATCGGCCTGCCAATGCAGGATATGCAGGAGACGTAGATTTGCTCCCTGGGTCAGGAAGATCCCCTTGAGGAGGAAATGGCAACCCACTCCAATGTTCTTGTCTGGAAAAATCCCATGGACAGGGGCCTGGCAGGCAACAGTCCATGGGGTCACATGGAGTCAGACATGATGGAGCACAGACACGCACATCGCCCTCCCGAGATAAACCGTTGCGCCGAGGAGTCCTCTGTTCTTACCTGTGTGTAAACACAGGTCATTGTCTCCGTCGGGATCACAAGCTGTGGCTCTGAAAGCTCCGTGCTGAGTCGAGCTTCATTCTAAAAGCCATGCCCTGGTGCCCTGTGCCCATTTCTTCTTCCTGCTTCTGTCTCCTGAGTCCCCTGTTCTTCTAGCTCAAAGGCACTGGTCAAGTCTGGAAACACGTTTTTCATAATACATGGTGAGGGTGGGGAATATTTTCAGGCGCAGTCTCTTCCCCAATTCTGTGCAGCTAAGCCCAGCCATGACCTCTGTGTCTCTCATTGTCTTGCAGGGCAAGTTCCCTACCTCCGAGTTACCATCATGCCCTTGTTGACTCTGCCTCGACCCAGACAGTGAGCCAAAAATATTTATGACCTCTTGCCCCGAAGACAAGAAGAGCTGGGTAGGTTTTTGTTTCTCATCCATGGAATCCAGGCCTACAGAACTTCTGCCCCCAGAATATAGGTCTCACCTGCAAAAGCGGCTTTTTCTAAGCATGCTACCGTCCTGCTCTTCAGGGAGCCAGCAAGAGGACGGGACAGACAGGTGGCAAGGTTCACCTCCAGTGGGGCCTGGGGGCTTGAAGAGGGAGCAGGGAGTCATCGGGGTCAGGGATCTGGTTTGGGGTTTTCTCCAGCTTCATTGAGAAATGACTGGCCTATGTCACTGTATGAGTTTACAGAGTACAGCATGATAATTTGATGACATAGGCTGCAGTTTTGGATTTTCTTGATGTAGTTAGCTGGGTACGTCTAAGGTTGGGAAAGACACACAGGAGGAGAACATGGCCTCCAGCCTCAAGTCAGGGAGGGCTCACCTGAGAAGACTCCTCCCAGCCAGCCTCCTCGAGTCCTGTGTTAGTGTCCATTTGTCCTCAGCGAGCTGAGGAGTGCTCCTGGTCTCCCAGCTCATCATCCTTGAAGCCCTGATCCTCTCCCCCACAGAACACTGGCCCCCAAATACCAGATATCAGACAGGTCCACTTCACCCAGAATGTGAGGACTGAACAGGCTGAAGCACTTGGAGGACTGGCTCACTGTGCTCAGGGTTTGCTCTCTCTCCTTTCAGGAAGACATCCCTCAAGAAGCATCCGTATTGTCAGCACTGAAAGCCTCCTCTCCAGGAATTCTGACAGCCCTCCTTCTGAGCATGTGCTAAGACTGAAGCTAAACGACAGTCCCTTTGGGAGAAATGATGTGTCTCTGGCAGAAGAGCTGAAGTGCAAGAGTTCTAGGTTTTGCTTCTTATTTCACTATAAACAGCACCCCAGGCCCTATTAATAAACGGGAAGACTAGCCTCAGGACCGCCCTACCACCCAAGGCAAAAAGTTTCGAAAGAGAGGAGCAAGTGCTTGAGATTTTAAGAAAGGCACCAAGGCACATGTGTTCATGGATACTTGTGGAACCGAAATGTACTGTTTTAACAAAGACACGATAATGCGTTTTTCCAAATAAGTGTTGTCTCCGGTACCGTAATTACCTTGGGAGGGTACATAAATTTTCCTACAGGGCTGTTGGTGCTCAAGGCACCCTTAAAGTTCTGCTTTGGGAATTACTTCCAAGCCTATGTCAAACTGTTTCCATCTTCCTCCATAGCAGAAATACTCATCAGTCACTCAGCACTGCGACTAGTGTCAAAAGCGTTGAGCGTGTTGGGGATACCTTTGCGTCTGGCTCTGAAGTCAGCTCCCAAGAAGGAGACGCACAGCAGTGTGGGGCAGAGGGGCTGTCCTGAAGATCAGGGCGCTCGTTTCTGTAGATAAGTCCTTGGTAGCTTGTTAAAGATTTTTTTTCTTCGGTTTTACCGCATCCCTGGGTGAGTACGGCCATGGTGCCGCTGCTGCCAATTTGCTGGTTACCCAGCCTCTCTTTACCCAGGGCTGCTGATTGGATCGTTACCCGGCCTTTCTTTACTCAGGGCTGCTGATTGGCTCGTTACCCAGGGGCGCAGGTTTGATGACCACGTGGCCGCCTCCAAGTCGCCACATTTGCTTCCTCCTGCTCTCACGTGTCCCATTCTTAGATTCTGGTCCTGCTTCCAAGACTTCCTAGGGCAGCAGGTCCACGTGGCTATAAAAGGAAGAGTGGAGGAAATCCACTGCTTAAGCTAGTTCTCAGATTCAGCTGAGCCCTGAGGGGATTTTGCACCTAGAGTTTAGATCTCAAGCTGACTTAAACCTACAAACATGTTTGGATTGTACTCTGTACTGTTTGAAGGACGTTTTGAACCAGTTGCCAACATTTAAAAGCCTAAGAGATTTCACACTGAAGTCCAGATATTCAGCCTTTTTTGAAAATCAGACGTTCTAGAAACATCAGACCAGCATTCCTAAATGGCTGTAGCTGATCTGTGTGTCAGCTGCGCCCATACTAATAACAGCAAGCATTTCGTAGTGTCCCCTTTGTGCCAGGAGCTAAACAATTCACAGACAGTAATTCTTTTTTTCTTCACAAAAATCACATGGTATTGATATTATTATGATTATCCCCATTGTATAAGTCAGGAAGCTGAGGCACAGTGAGATTAGGTAACTTGTGTAAACTCAGCGCAGAGTGGTAAGGTTAGGACTTGCACGCTCAGTCTGAACTTAAGCCTCTATCTTTAGCCACTGTGCTGGGCCTAGCAATATGTTCTGGGGTGGCAGGCTCTCTCTAGTTCATAATACTTCCCCCACTGAACCCCCCCAGTGTGGCCCGAAACTAGTTACAATTTACTGTCACATTTACACTGCTGCTTTCCTTAAACCCAGCCCACTTCACTCATCCCAACCTGGCGTCGGAAGCCTTGTGATCTGAGACCCCTGCTTCAGAGGCTTTCTCTGCAGTGGAGAGCTGAGTGAAGGAGCCGTTAGATACAGCAGTACCAGGTAGGGAGAAGAAAGGGCTTGTCCTTATTCCTACTCCTGCCCTGTCACTCGCCTTCTCTTCTTACTTACAGCCCTCCCAAGCAGGCGACGCCCTCCACATGCACAGAGCCCGAACTCACGCCGTGGGGTATGCAGTGGGCATCTATGACAATGCCACGCGGCCCCAGACGTGTGGAAACCTTGCTCCCTTGCCTCACTATGTCAATGTCAGAGCTTCAAGAGGTTCCCCGAGCACTTCTTCAGAGGATTCGAGAGACTATGTCAATATCCCCACAGCCAAGGAGCTTGCTGAGACTTTGGCTTCTGCCAGTAACCCTCCTGGGAACCTCTTCATCCTCCTAAGCACCAAGGAGCTGGCACTGTCTGAAGAAGTAGATGAGGGTTGTGGGAATGCCAGTGACTGCGCCAGTTTCGGGTCTCCAGGAACCAATAACAGTGACCCACTCAGCGATGGGGAAGGGTCTTCTCAGACCTCGAATGACTATGTCAACGTGGCAGAGTTGGACCTCGGGACCCCCCGAGGGAAGCAGCTCCGGGGGACGTTTCAGTGCCGCAGGGATTATGAAAATGTACCACCAGGTCCCAGTAGCAGCAAGCAGCAGGAGGAGGAAGTGACATCCTCAAACACACACCATGTAGAGGGCAGGACAGATGGTCCAGAGACCCACATCCTACCTGCCGTGCAGTCAGGGAGCTTCCTGGCTTTAAAGGATTACGTGGCCTGTCAGTCGTCTGCCCACAGTGAGACCGGGCCGTGGAAACATGCAGAAGAGACAGAGACGTCAAGTGAGGACTCTCATGACTATGAGAATGTGTGAGCTGCCGCGGCAGGCGCAGGGGCTGAGCAGCGGCCTGACCCACGGCTCTTTCCTAACAAACTGAGACCCAGCCACCCAACCGGCAGGCCACATGACGTGGTTGCTGCTGCCAGAGTCACCCTTGACGACCCTGTATTTCAGTGGTTTCATTTGGTTAGGCTAAGGAGATGAAATGAGTAAGGAGCTAAGGGGCTCTCAAAAGCAGAGTTTTGAGAAAGCCAGAAAGTAATTCTTCTCAGCAAGGTTCTGTTACCTCTCGTACCAACTTAAGAATGTTTGCTGAAACTACCTTACAGAATTGTTAGGAAGTTAAAAATGGAGAGTCCTTTAGTGCACAGTGGAAACACGATGTAGCCTAAAATGATGGCTTTGCTAATACCAGCAGGCTGCAAAGCTAGAATAGATTATTTGGTAATCCAGGCAGAGGCCAAAAGGAATGAAGCAATTGGAGCGGGGTGGGGAAGGAGAGTTTCCACTCTAGAATGAGTGTGGACCACCAAACGCGGGAGAAAATGCAGAATAATAATTCTCATCATTGCTAAGGGGATTGCAAGCCATAAGCTTCACTCTGGAAAACTGTTCATCAGTTTCTTATTAACATACACTTATTATATAACCCAGTCATTCCAGTATTAGGTATTTGTCCAAGTGTAAAGGTTGTGTTCACAAGAGAAAAAAAAAACACCTCATACATGACTGTTTATAGGAGCTTTATTCATGATTGTGAAAACTTGGAAATAAGTCTTTCAACAGGTGAGTGGATAAACAAGCTGTCCTATAGTCACACAATGAATTTATCCACACTCAACGGTAAAAATGAGTGAAGTGTATAGGTTCATGCAACAACATGGACAAATATTAAACACATTTTGCTAAGTGAAAGAAGCTATACGTAAAAATCTACATATTGTATGGTTCTACTTATACGACATTTCTGAAAAAAGCAAAACTGTGGAGGCAGAAAACAGATCAGTGGTTGAGAGGCTTGGGAAGCGGGAACAAAGGAGCTGTACAAGGAAATTTTTAGGACAATGTTTCTATAAGGTGATTGATACTTGACTGTATGCATTTGTCAAAACACACACAAAAAAGCCCGTACAGCACAAAGGATGACTTTATTATATGCAAATTTTAAAAGCTCACCAGGCTGTTGGGGGGCCCACAATATAATGCAGACTGTAAAAATTTTGTAAAATTTTGTAAAAATTGAACTGGTTTTACAAATGTATGACATAATCTCACTGAAGGGAGTGGGGGAAAATTGAGCTGGCCCAAGTAACTTTGGAAAACAATGTTTTGCTTGAAAATGTAAGATGAAGACACAAAGAGCTGAACACAAACACTGCAGTGTAATTGATAAATTTGTGTCTCATGGGAGTATAGTTTAGCAATTTTGAAACTAAGTATATCCTCTAGTTGAACAAATAAGTAAATATGATATAGGTAAGGAGAGGCAGGTTTCTTACTCTCAGAGAAAGAAGTAATAAGTAAGCAAGTAGAAAAGGAAATGCAGATGAGTGTACATGTAGGCTTCCCAGACGGCACAGCAGTAAAGAGTCTGCCTGCCAACGCAGGAGATGCAGGTGCGATCCCTGGGCTGGGACGATCCTGTGGAGAAGGAAATGGCAACACACTCTGGTATTCTCGCCTGGGAAATTCCACACACAGAGGAGCCTGGTGGGCTACAGTCCATGGGGTCACAGAGAGTAAGACATGACTGAGCACACACAGCACACTCGTGTGTATTTCCTAGGCTAGTACACATATGCGTATTTCCTAGTATACATATGTGTATTTCCTAACTCTGCCCACTAGAGGGTCTAGAAGCAATGATTCTCCAGTTGCAGTGAATACACTTAGCTCCCAGATCTTGGTTTCCAAATATCACTGTCCAATAAAAGGAAGCAGAACTCCTTGGAGGAATGGCTGGTTTTAGAGCTGAGGCAGGGAAAATACAAGATGAGTTTGAGCACTGTGTAGAAAAGGAAAGAAAAGAAAGAAACAAGGCGTCAGGGGAAGAGAGGAGAAAAGATGAGGGCGTGTCAGAAGGAGCCAACTGAGAGCACTCTCAAAGGTATTAGAGCAATTTAGGCAATAAAAGTAAATGTTTATAATGCAGATTTATAACTCAAGGCATAAAATAAATATCCACGAATCCCTGCCCTGATACATGGTAAAATTAGCAGGTGGCACCTTATGGAAAAATAAGATAATTTCATAACTTCAAAGAATCTCCCTTCAAATGTGTATTCACTATCATGATGGTTTTAACTTGATCCACAAATTATTTGATACTTCCCTTGGCACTTAAGTCCCTTCGCCTTTGGTGTGGGCTGGATTTAGTGACTCTTGTCTAAGGAAAAGAATATGGAAAAGAGAAAATAGTAAATCTACAGTGGAGAAACCTCTGTATATGTAGGCTATTATACATGTATATTTCCTCTGTCCACTGGAAGGTCTAGAATCAGAGACACTCCAGTAGGAATGAGTGCACTCAGCTCTCAGGCCTTGGTTTCTAAACTTGGTAGACACTATCTTAACCACGTGATCAAGGTCAGCTCACCATTGGGAAGCTATGTTGTGGACTTCCCTGGAGGTCCAGTGGCTAAGAATCCGCCTGCCAATGCAGGGGACAAGAGTTTGATTCCTGGTCTAGGAAGGGGCCACATGCCAAAGGCATCCAAGCCTGTGAGTCATAACTATGGGGCCTGCGTGCAGAACTACTGATGCCCTCATGCCCAGTGCACGTGCTCTGCAGCAAGGGAGGCCACCGCAGTGAGAAAGCTGAGCACTGCAGCTCAAGAGCAGCCCTCACTTGCCATCCCAGAGAAAGCCCACCCACAGCAGTGAAGACCCAGCACAGCCATAAATGCATGCATACAAGTTATGCTGCTCTGTGACCAAGGACAAGGGTGCTTCGCCTCTGTGGCATCTTCTCTAAAAGCCACAACCCCAGTCTTCTCGTGAGAAGCATCAGAAAACTCAAATGGAATGGCATTCAACAAATACCTGGCCAGAACTCTTTAAAGTGTTAAAGTCACGAAAGACAAGGGAAGACTGGAGAAACTGTCAGACTGGCGGAGACTAAGAAGGTGTGATGACTAAATACGTGACGCCTTGGATCGGATTGTAGTACATGAAAAGGACATTAGTGGGGAAAAGTTTAAAAAAAAAAAAAGAGAAGAAAGTTCATACTGTAGTCAATAGTACTGCATCAATGTTAATTTCTTAGTTTTGACAAAGGTACCAAGGTTATATAATTAGCATTTGGGGAAGCTGTGTGAAAGGTACAGGAACTCTCTGTACTGTCCCTGCAACTTCTCTGAAAGTTATGCCAAAACAAAAAATAATTTTAAAGCATGGATAAAGCTGGGAGTGAAGACATCTAGGTTCATTCCACTCAAATAAGGGTGCCTTTGTTCCTTTCTCTGCAAAAAGGGACATAATATAAAGCACACGCTACTATCGTTGCTTTGGATATTTGCGTTAGTTTTCTGCATGGTTCTGTTAATGTATGTCCTCAGTCTCTCCTATCAAACTGCAGTCCCTTTGTCTGTAGGAAAATATAATTAAATCCTTTGTATTCACCTTAGTTCTTAGCACAAGCCCCAAGATAAAGTCAGGTTATCAATAACTAACAGGTGATGTGATTTCAGTGCATGTCGCTGAGTGATGTTTTTCTGTGGTTCAGGAATGGAGGCCGAGGCTTAAAGCTAAGCATGAAAGGTGTAAGAACATCCCACGTTTCTGAGTTCACAGCACCACCAGCTGTCAGGGGTCAGCCAACAACCCTCAGGGCTTGCTGAGAACAGGAAAAGAAGTCTTAACGCGCACTGCTCTCCACAGCACTGCGCCTCCGCTCCGCGGGAGAGGACCGAGCGTGGCTGTGGCGAGCCTCTGAGGACACGCTGGTCGCGAGGAGTGTCTTTCCTCCTCACTGCCTCCGTCCCCAGGGGTGGGAACCATCTCATCATCTCTTCTGCAGGGCACCTGACGCCCCAGGAAAAGGAGAGAGTAGAGTGTGTGCCAGAACTGAGAGGAAGGGCCTTGGAGGGGCTGACGACCCACTGCTGGGCATGGCAACTCTAAAAGTGTCACCAGAGGAAGGCCTCTGGGCCTAGGTCATTTCATTGGTACCATGTCAACAGGGTGCAGGGCCAGGGACTTCTAGGATAAATCTGTGAGGCATAGAACATTGGAAGTGGCGTCACAAGCACTTGGGTAGGTGCTAGAGACTGCACATTTGTGTGGCCCTGAAATTCACATGTTGAAACTTAATCTCTGTTGTGATACTATTAGATGGTGAATGCATGCTCAGTCACATCAGTCATATCCGACTCTTTATGACCCCATAGACTATAGCCCGCCAGGCTCCTCTGTCCATGGGACTCTCCAGGCGAGAATACTGGAGTGGGTTGCCATGCCTTCCTCCAAGGGATCCTCTCAACCCAAGGACTGAACCCGCACCTCTTGTGTCTCCTGCACTGCAGGTGGATTCTTTACCGCTAAGCCACCAGGGAAGCCCCCTTAGAAGGTGGGGCCTTGGATGACCAGGTCGTGACAGTGGAGCTCTCATGGGTGGGGTCAGTGCCATTGTAACAGAGGCCCCAGGGCCTCCCACCCCTTCTGCCTTGTGAGAACACAGCCAGATGGCTGCCTGTGAACCAGGTGTCAAGCCCTCACCAGACACCCAGTCTGTGAGTACCTTGATCTTGGACTTACCAGCCTCCAGAACTGTGAGAAACAAGTGTTTGCTCTTTCAGTCCCCAGCCTATAGTACTGTTGTTAGAGAAGCCTGGGCAGACTAAGACGATGGGATAAAGGCCGATTTTCACAGGAGCCAGCTCGCATACCTGTTTCGGGTAGATTTCTTCGTTGCTCTCAGATTCACTCTACATGTGACAAGCATTTAAATTTGCCACACACGAGGGCACTGTGTCATTCTGATATTGATGGCCAGTAAAGGTTAGCCTAGGAAGCAAAAATAAGCACGGAAAGAGCATGGCAACCTCATTCATCAAGTAAAGAGAGATTTGTGTCAGATCTGTATGAAGATTCAGACAGAGCTGGCTCTTAGACACTGGCATGAAAGGCTCCTCCTAACCGAGAGATAGCTGCATTGCCAAACCCGGGCCCATGTGCCCTCCACACAGTGAGGCCAAACACACTGACACACTGGAGTCTGGAGTACAGAAGGTCTATGGCAAGGGCTGTGCACAGAGAGTGCTCAGAAGGCCTGAGCTCACAGTGGCTTTCAGGGAAGAGCTTTCTGTTTGGTTGGTTTTGGCTGCTGCCTGCAGCTTTCAGGATCTTAGTTCCTCCACCAGGGATGGAAGTCAGGCCACAGCAGTGAAAGCGCTGAGTCCTAACCACTGGACCCCCAGGGAGCGCCCAAGGAAGAGTTTTTACAGGCAGTATTTGGGGTGAGAGCTGACCTCTGACCAGTTGGTGGCGAGGTAGTACGGTGGCCTTCGGGAACCTCGGCCTTCAGTCTTCCGGTTCTCCCCAGCCTGGGGTCTCAGCACGCGCCTGTCGTGTTGTGTGTATACTCCCTGAGACAGCACCAGGACTCCATGCTATCACTGAACTACTGCTTCCTGACTGCTTTTTGTTTGTTCCTGTATCTCCTAATGGTAACTGCCTGAAGCTGAATCTGCTCTTTGGGACTCAGGGAAGGCCTAGGACACTACAGTACTTTTCTATAAACTAGAAGTGAAGAGTCTTTTGTACCCAAGAGGGCCCCACAGTGTCCTGTTCAGTGTCAACCCTCCTTTTCTTTGATACTCCTCAATCATGAGAAACGTTGGGCTGGAAGAAGCACTGGCTGGAATCAAGACTGCCGGGAGAAATATCAATAACCTCAGATATGCAGATGACACCACCCTTATGGCAGAAAGTGAAGAGGAACTAACAAGCCTCTTGATGAAAGTGAAAAAGTTGGCTTAAAGCTCAACATTCAGAAAACGAAAATCATGGCATCTGGTCCCATCACTGACCGCATGGGAAATAGATGGGGAAACAGTGGAAACAGTGTCAGACTTTATTTTGGGGGGCTCCAAAATCACTGCAGATGGTGACTGCAGCCATGAAATTAAAAGACGCTTACTCCATGGAAGGAAAGTTATGACCAACCTAGGTAGCATACTGAAAAGCAAGAGACATTACTTTGCCAACAAAGGTCTGTCTAGTCAAGGCTATGGTTTTTCCTGTGGTCATGTATGGGTGTGAGAGTTGGACTGTGAAGAAAGCTGAGCACCGAAGAATTGATGCTTTTGAACTGCAGTGTTGGAGAAGACTCTTGAGAGTCCCCTGGACTGCAAGGAGAGCCAACCAGTCCATTCTGAAGGAGATCAGCCCTGGGATTTCTTTGGAGGGTATGATGCTGAAGCTGGAACTCCAGTACTTTGGCCACCTCATGAGAAGAGTTGACTCATTGGAAAACACTCTGATGCTGGGAGGGATTGGGGGCAGGAGGAGAAGGGGATGGCAGAGGAAGAGATGGCTGGATGGCATCACGGACTCCATGGACGTGAGTCTGAGTGAACTCCGGGAGTTGGTGATGGACAGGGAAGCCTGGCATGCTGCGATTCATGGGGTCACAAAGAGTTGGACACGACTGAGCAACTGAACCGAACTGAACTGAATCTTGAGGGGAACAAGGGCAAGACAAGAAAGGGAATTGTTTTGGATCGAGCAGTTAATCATAAATTTGGCAGAGAAATTCAGCTTGGGGGAGCACTTGGTTTCAGTTATGAGATGAGAGTTTATGGGATCAAAATAAGCTGTTAAGAGAGCTACCGCTCAGTAAGAAAGGGAGGTTCAACCTACCACAGTTGGGTGGCAGGTCCCAGAGAAAAGAAAGCCAACTCATGCTCATAAGACAGAAGGGAGCAGTTGAAAAGAATGACATAGCCTGAGGACATGACATAAACCGATTAGAACCAAATAGGTTCAAGATGGTGGCCCAGTCGACTTCTTCTAGACCTTGAACCATACTGTATCCTCAGGGCAACACATCAGCAAGCTAAATCACCCCTTCCCCAAAATTCCTGGTTAGAACCAACTAGGTCCAATAGTCGTCTCACTCGTTAGTCTATGAACTTACCCACCCCTATAAAAACTGACAACCCCATGACCCAGTGCCTCACCTTCTGAGGTGCCTATTCTCTGTGGAGTGTTTCTTTCTAAATAATTCACTTCTTGCCTATCATTTTTTCTCTCACTGAATTCTTTCTGTGATGAGACATCAAGACCCGGAGCTTCATTAAGTCCTGAGACCAGGTGTGTGACCTCAGTTAAAGACCATGGATTTGAGACCCAGTCTGGCTTCTGACTGGTTCAAGTCCTGGCCCATGAGCTCAGGTTCTAATCTGAGTTGCACTGTTTCACTTATGCCCCGATGAGTTAAAAAGCAACAACAAGCCCCAAATGGAGTCATGTACACTTCACCGCATCCACCCAAGTTTCAATCCTGCCCAGAAATGTGACCTACAAAGCAATCTGAAATTTCCTGAACAGCTGCCAGTGAGGTAATATGCATGATAAACTAAGCTATTTCCCTCCCCTCAGAAAGAAGGAGACCTGGCCCAAAGTAACCCTTCTCTCTTGCTAGTAACTGTCTTGCCCTCCTTTGCATAAAAGCTTTCCATTTTGTACTACTCCTGGAATGCCCTCTAGTTGCCAGATGGAGTGCAGCCTGATTCATGAATCACCTTCTTAAGCCATTAGATCTCAAATTTACTTGGTTGAATTTTATTTTTTAAATGTTATTTATCCTTAAATACATTCTCCTAAGTTGAGAATAATTAATAAATTATGTTCTCAGATAGGTACCTTTCTGTTTATTTCTTGTTCTGAGAATTTTTACAAATGAACGGATGAAAGACTGTCTTATGATTTCTTCCTCTTATAGTTTTATTTTCTCAAATTAGTTGCCAGGAAATTGTGAGTTAAACGGAATGCTAGTTGTGAAACAGTGGGGAGAGCACAATCTTTAGAATGACATACCCATCATACATACATAATAAGCCACTCCAGTCGTGTCTGACTCGTTTGTGACCCCATGGACTGCAGCACCCCAGGCCTCCCTGTTCTTCACCATCTCCCAAAGTCCACTGAGTCAGTGATGCCATCCAACCATCTAGTCCTCGCCTCCTTCTCCCTCAGTCTTTCCCAGCATCAGGGTCTTTCCCGGTAAATCAGCTCTTCACATCAGGTGGCCCAAGTATGGGAGCATTAGCTTCAGCATCAGTCCTTCCAGTGAGTATTCAGGGTTGATTTCCCTTAAGATTGACTGGTTTGGTCTTGCTGTCCATGGGATTTTCAGGAGTCTTTTCCAGCACCACAGTTCGAAGGCATCAATTCTTTGGCGTTCTCACTTCTTTATGGTCCAGCTCTCACAACTGTACATGACCACTGGGAAGACCATAGCCTTAACCATACGGACCTTTGTCAGCAGAGTAACGTCTCTGCTTTTCAACACACTGTCCAGGTTTGTCATAGTTTTCCTGCCAAGAAGCAATCGTCTTCTAATTTCACGGCTGGGATCACCATCCACAGTGATTTTGGAGCCCAAGAAGAGGAAATCTGTCACTGCTTCCACTTTTCCCTTCTATTTGCCATGCAGTAATGGGCCCGGACACCATGATCTTAGTTTTTTTAATACTTAGTTTTAAGCCAGCTCTTTCACTCTCCTCCATCACCCTCACCAAGAGGTTCTTTGGTTCCTCTTCACTTTCTGCCATTTGAGTGGTATCCACATATCTGAGGTTGTTAATGTTTCTCCCACCTGTGTTGATGCCAGCTTGTAACTCGTCTAGCTGGGCATTTCTCATGATGTGCTCAGCATATAGGTTAAACAAACAGGGTGACCGCAGACAGCCCTGTCGTACTCCTTTCACAATTTTGAACCAATCAGTTGTTCCATACGTGGTTCTAACTAACTGTTGCCTCCTGACCCTCATACAGGTTTCTCAGGAACCAGGTAAGATGGTCTGGTATTCCCATCTCTTTAAGAGCTTTCCAGTTTGCTATGATTCACACCGTCAAAGGCTTTAGCGTAGTCGATGAAGCAGAGGTAGACGTTTCTCTGGAACTCCCTAGCTTTCTCTGTGACCCAGTGACTGACACAGGGAGTGTATGCATGTGACTCCCAGTCTCCCAGTTTGTCTCACCCTCCCCTCCTCCCTGTGCCCACATGCCCATCCTCTACATCTGTGTCTCTTTCTGCCTGAGAAAGAGGTTAATCTGGACCACTTAATTCCATATATATGCATTAATGTAAGATATTCGTTTTTCTCTTTCTGACTTACTTCATTATGTGTGACAGACTGTGTCCATCTGCATATCTACAAATGGCCCTATTTCTTTCCTCTGGGTCACTGAGTAACAGTCCATTGTTCACAAGCGCCGTGTTTTCTTTATCCATTCATCTGTCATTTGACATGTAGGTTGTTTCTCCTGCTACTGTTAAGCAGTACTGCAATGAATATTGGGTACATGCATCCTTCTGAATTAAGGTTTTCTCAGGGTATATGCCCAGTAGTGGGTTCGCTGAGTCACATGACAGTTCTATGTTTAATTCTTTAAGGAACCACCATACTGGTCTCCTGGAGAAGGAAATGGCAGCCCACTCCAGTACTCTTGCTGGAGAATCCCATGGACAGAGGAGCCTGGCAGGCTACTGTCCATGGGGTCACAAGAGTCAGACACGACTTAGCGGCTAAACCACCACCACCACCAAACTGTTCTCCACAGTGGCTGTATCAATTTACATTCCCACCACGAGTGCAAGAGCATTCCCTTTTCTTTATTGTTTTTAGATTTTTTGATGATGGCCATTCTGACCGCTGTGAGGTGATACCTCACTGTAGTTTTGATTTGCATTTCTCTAATAATTATTGACGTTGAGCATCTTTTCATATGCCTCTCGGCCATCTGTCTGTCTTCTTTGGAAAGATGTCCATTTAGGTCTTCTGCCCACTTTTGATTGGGCTGTTTGTTTTTCTGATATTGAGCTCCATGAGCTGTTTGTATATTTTGGAGATTAATCCTTGCTGCTTTGTTTGCAAATATTTTGTCCCATTCTGAGGGCTGTCTTTTTGTATTCCTTATGGTTTCTTTTGCTGTGAAAAAGTATTAAGCTTAATAAAGTCCCATTTTTTATTTTTTGTTTTTATTTTCACTACACTAGGAGTGAGTCAAAAAAAAAAAATCTTTCTCTGGTTTATGTCAGAGTGTTTTTCCATTGTTTTCATCTAAGAGTTTTATAGTGTCTGCTATTACATTTAGGTCCTTAATCTATTTTGAGTTTATTTTTGTGTATGGTGTTAGGAAGTGTTCTAATTTTATTCTTTTACATGTAGCTGTCCAGATTTCCCAGCACCACTTACTGAAGAGGCTGTTTTCTTCATTGTACATTCTTGCTTCCTTTGTCATAGATTAAGTGACCATATATGTGTGGGTTTGTCTCTGGGTTTTCTATCCTGTACCATTGATCCACATTCCTGTTTTTGTGCCAGTACCATACTGTCTTGATACTGTAGCTTTGTAGTAATTTTGAATTCAGGGAGTGTGATTCCTCCAGCTCCATTTCTTTTCCCAAGATTAATTTGACTATTCAAGGTCTTTTATGTTTCCATACAAATTGTAAAATTTTTGACCTAATTCCATGAAGAATGCCATCAGTAATCTGATAGAAATTGCATTCAATCTGTAGGTTGCTTTGGGTAGTATATTCATTTTCACAATATTGATTCTTTCAATCCAAGAACATGGTATATTTCGTCATCTGTTGTGTCATCTTTGATTTCCTTCTGCACTGTTTTCTGCCTCATTAAGTAGGCTTATTTCTTGGTATTTTATTCTTTATGTTGCGATGGTAAATGGGATTGTCTTTTTCTCTTTCTGCTCTTTTGTTGTTAGTGTACAAGAATGCAAGAGATTTCTCTGCATTAATTTTGTTTCCTGAAACCTGATCAAATTCACTGATGAGCGAGCTCTAGAAGTTTTCTGGTGGCATCTTTAGAATTTTCTATGGATAGTATCATGTCATCTGCAGTGACAGTTTTACTTCTTCTTTTCCAAATTGTATTCTTTTTCTTCTCTGATTACTGTGGCACTTCCAAAACTATGTTGAATAAGGTGGTGAGAGTGAACATCCTTGTCTTTTTCCTGATCTTAGGTGAAATGCTTTCAGTTTTTCACCATTGTGAATGATGTTTGGTGTGGTTTTGTCATATATGGCCTTTTATTATGTTAAGTTCCCTCTATGCTCACTCTCTGGAGAGTTTTTATCATAAATGGGTGTTGAATTTTGTCAAAAGCTTTCTCTGTGACTGTTGAGATGATCATGTCATTTTTATCTTTCAATTTGTTAAAATGGTGTATCACATTGATTGACTTGCATATACTGAAGAATCCTTGCATCACTGGGATAAATGGTACTTGATCATGGTGAATGGTCCTTTGTTGTGTTGGATTCTGTTCACTAGTATTTTGTGAGGATTTTTTGTGTCTATGTTCATCAGTGATATTTGCCTGTAGTTTCCTCTTTCTGTGACATCTATGTCTGGTTTTGGTATCGCAGTGATGGTGGTCTTGTAGAACTAATTTAGGAGTGTTCCTTCCTCTGCAATTTTTTGGAAGAGTTTGAGGACAGGAGCTCAGGCCCAGCCTCCAGCTCATGAATAAGATCCCACAAGCCACAGAGCAAGGCAAAAAAAAAAAAAAAAGGAGTAGAACAATAATAAATAAACTTTAAAAACTAACAGACATGTTAGGGGGAAAAAAAGACAAATGAAATAAACACTAGAAGGTAAAACAGAACCCTAATTGCTAAAAAGGAAGAAAAAGTGAAGCAGAACATTAACAAGAGTTAAAAAAATAAAATAAATTTAGAAAACTAATAGGTATGTTAGAAAAAATAAACGTATCAATGAAACAACTACCAGAAGGTAAAACAGAACCAAAATAGCAAAAAAATAAAATAAAATAAAAAGCCAGAAAGGGCTCTGGCTGGGGATGCAGGGTGGGGCTTAGGCTCAGTGCAGCCCAGAGGGCACCCCTGGAGTGCCTTTGGCCTCCAAGGGTATAGGATCAGGCTTGGGACCTCAGCAGGTGCCCCAGGGCCAAGTGGGCAGGGGAAGTGCCTCCAAGGGTCTCTCCCCATCCCCACTGCCAGCCGTTTCCACCAGTCCTCCAAACCTCTTCACCAGAGCCCCTTCCTGTCCAGTCTGGTGTTCCCCCTCCCCTCTCTCTCATGCTCCCCGGACTCAAGCAGGTTGCGGGGGCCTCAGAGGATGGAGGACCAGGCCTGAGACCACAGCGGCTCCCAGGGGCCCAGTGGGCAGGGGAAGTGCCCTCAAGGGTCTTTCCCGTCCCCACTGGCCCCGTGGAGGTGTGCCTTTCCAGGCATTGGACACCCCAGTTGCCCCTCAGGGCACCAGCCCCGTTGGCTCCACTTCCCCTCCCCCTTCTTTCCCCCGCGTGCTCTGCCCAGTCACTCGGGAGTTCCTTCTGGACTCCTCGCCTTCCCACTCTGCCATCTTGTCTCTACCCCTCCATAAGGCTTATTTTATATTTTTAATTCTTTAAACATGTAATTATTTATCTCTGCTGCACTGGGTCTTCATTGCTGCATGCACGCTTTCTCCAGTGGTGGTGGGGGGCTTGTCTCCGTCAAGGTGCAGAGGCTTCCTGTGGTGGCTTCTTCTGTTGCAGAGCCTGCACTGTAGGGCCACGAGCTTCAGTAGCTGCGGCGCACAGGCTTAGTTGCCTTGCAGCATGTGGGAATCTTCTCCAGCCAGGGATCAAACCTGTGTCCCCTAAACTGGCAGGCAGAGTCTTAACTGCTGGACCACCAGGGAAGTCCCGTAAGGATTATTTTAAACTGGTTAAAGAAACTGCAGACACAGCAGGAGCTCTGAAAACTGAGCGAAAGTTACCTTTTATAAGAGACACTTGCATTTCTAAGGAAGCTCTCCATTTGTAAGGGTGTCTTCCTCACTGTTGGAGAAGGCAATGGCACCCCACCCCAGTACTCTTGCCTGGAAAATCCCATGGACAGAGGAGCCTGGTGGGCTGCAGTCCATGGGGTCACAACTGAGCAACTTCACTTTCACTTTTCACTTTCATGCATTGGAGAAGGAAATGGCAACCCACCCCAGTGATCTTGCCTGGAGAATCCCAGGGATGGCGGAGCCTGGTGGGCTGCCGTCTATGGGGCTGCACAGAGTCGGACACGACTGAAGTGACTTAGCAGCAGCACCAGCAGCTCCCTCACTGTACCAAGAGGAGGGAGGGTGTCTAAACTTTTAGAAACCTATATCACTGGAGAAGGCAACAACTTGAGTCTGCGTATCAACCTTACCCTTGTTTAGTGTGCTTTTCCTGGTATCTGCCTGTAACTGGCTCTTCACCACCATGCCCTTTGTCTTTAGCTAAAGGTGGTAAAACATGAAACCAAGTTCTAGTTCATGGAGCCAAAGAATGAACTTCACAAACATGCAAACACTCACACGGGCAGAGTGTATTTTAAAGGATAGAGATACAAAGCTCTCAGCATAGACACTGAGAGGGGGTGAAGTGCCCCCAAAGGTGAGAATAACAACAGTTTATACCTTTACCAGTATTGATCTGTTCACTTTTGGTTGGCTCAGGGCCCTGATGTGTGTACTTTTTGACCAATCATTTCAAATGTTGCAGTGTCCACTTTGTCGTTTTTATGGCTTTCTTTGATCCCCCAGTCCTTGAGTATTCATAGACATTGAGTCATCAGCCTGTGACCTTTTCTGATGACCTCAGGCTGTTTAAGGATCAGATGGATGTTGAAGAATTAGTGGTCCGTCTGGTGTTTTTTTCGTTGATAAGTTGGACTGCAGTTACTGATTTTCTTGTCATCTGAATGCCTGGGAACTAGAACAAAAAGTACAGCTATAGGTTAATGGAGTGAGACACTTCTGTGAGGGAGTAAGTAGGACTTAAAATCTAGAACTGAAAAAAGAATCTGGGCTGCAACCATTACTTTGCCAACAAAAGTCTGTCTAGTCAAGGCTATGGTTTTTCCAGTAGTCATGTATGGATGTGAGAGTTGGACTATAAAGAAGGCTGAGCACTGAAGAGTTGATGTTTTTGAACTGTGATGTTGAAGACCCTTGAGAGTCCCTTGGACTGCAAGGAGATCCAACCAGTCCATCCTAAAGGAGATCAGTCCTGAATGTTCATTGGAAGGACTGATGTTGAAGCTGAAACTCCAATACTTTGGCCACCTGATGCAAAGACTGACTCATTGGAAAAGACCCTGATGCTGGGAAAGATTGAAGGCAAGAGGAGAAGGGGATGACACAGGATGAGATTGTTGGATGGCATCACCTACTCAATGGACATGAGTTTAAGTAAACTCCAGGAGTTGGTAATGGACAGGGAAGCCTGGCATGCTGCAGTCCATGGGGTCGTAAAGAGTCAGATACAACTGAGTGACTGAACTGAGGCCCCAAGCCTACACTGACTGCCTAGCAATTTCTACCTCAATAGTATTTAAGGTGCAGGTTTCCATCCTTTTCAGATAGCTACTCAGTTTTCCAAGGTCTCTCCGATGTATACAAGTTATTAAACTTTTGTGTGTGTTTTTTTCCTCCTGTTAATCTGTCTTACAGCACTTAGGCCAGCCAAGAAAACGAACAGGCGGGAAGGAAATGCTGTTCCCCTCCCAACCTCATTGAAAAAATTACATAGCAAGAAAGGGCAAAAAAGGGAAATTCATAATTTTTTCTTCAGTCTGCCCTTCCTCATCAAGTCAAAAGTGGAGAGTGTTGGTAGAATGCATGTCTCTCAAGCAGTGGTGTCAACAGTTCTGATCACCAGTTACAGGATGTGGGGAGTTTCTCCTGGGTGTCCTACAATTCAGTTCTTACAATATCTACACTGAAATAGCATCAGATCCCACAGGTTAAGGACTGACTCCTACAAGACCACCATCATTTCAATGCCAACCACAAGTCCTGGTTGTTACATGTGCTTCTGATTATAAATCACAGCTCTCGCAGACCCCTTCTTGGGTTTGATTAATTTGCTAGAGGCAGCTCACAGGACTCAAGAAACTAGTTAACTCACTAGATGACCAATTTATTACAAAAGGTATTAAAGGATATGAATCAATAACCAGATTAAGAGATACACTAATTCATCACCTAATTCTAAAGCTGAGCAGGACACTGAGAGGCTCCTGAGCACAAAAGCCTTTCTGTGGCCCCCATTTCTTGTTTGTAGGGAATACACTTCAGCCTCCAGGACCTCTCCTAAGAAGAAAGGGCTTGTTCAAACAGTTGCTAGTCAGGAAAGGGAGGGCAGGAAGAGACAAAAGAGACTCACTCAAGAAATAAGAGTGCAGCCTTGGGGCAGAGTCCTAGCTCCCCCTCAACTTAAGCACAGAACTTCTTTGAGTTCGGCAGAACTAAAACCACCAACAATGGAAGATGTTAACTTCTTGATGAAACATTCTTCATTCCAGAGAGAAGGTCACAGTTTGATAACCTCTAGATCCACAGAAAGCTCATCAGGAGACCACCTTAGAGCGGATTAGAGTGCAAGCCCCACATACACCTTGATCCTTATCAGCAACCCTGTCCTTGAACCACTGCTATAAAACTCCTCACTAAATTGCACAGAGTGGGGCACTCTTTGTCTCCCTTCTGATGTCCATGTCAGAAGCGTCCTCTTTCCTCTTTTTGCTTTAATAAAACTCTGCTACAAAAAAGCTCATGAGTGATCAAGCCTGGTCCCTGGTCCCGAAGCTAAATCTTCTGTGGAGATGATGAATTAGACATCATTCTCCATAAGCTATCATCTTGGGGGCTTTTCCGGGATTTTCAGGGCAAGCTTTTAGGTTCTTTGTTCTAAAAATTTTAAGAGTCATCTTCTTTTGGACTTGTTTTTGGTGTGCTTTGTTCTGCCTCTTAAAATTTTAAACAGTGTGATGCGTCCTGCATGAATAAGCAACCAGTGGATACTAGGAAGTGAGAAATTAACAGGAAACACAAGAAGAGCCACTAAGCCAAAAAGCTGTGTTCCCAGGGGCACACCTCAGGCTGGCTGACCCTTCTACTCATTAGGAACACAAGGACTGCAGTGAAGTTTGCAACTCACTCCCCTTTCCTCCAGAGCCAACAACCTCAGTGAGAGACCTTAAGAACTAGATGGGCAGGACATGATTACTCAGTGTCTCCTTCAAGAAGCTGGAAACTTGTGGTAGCTCTTCATGGAATTAAATTCCACCACAGTCTTGACTGTGAGTAAGTTCCAATGGAGGTGCCAGCAGGTAAACAAGATGAGAAAAAAAGATTTGTGAAGACACATGTTGAGAAGACCTTTGCACACGAGGCTCACACACCTCTGGGCAAGCTCCACCCCTTCTTGGGAATACTAATCAGTCTCAGGTTGTCATTTCCTGTATGGGGTCACCCAGCACAACCTGAAGCATGCATTTATCTGCCTCATCCCCTGCTGCTGCTAAGTCGCTTCAGTCGTGTCTCACTCTGTGTGACCCCATAGACGGCAGCCCACCAGGCTCCTCCATCCCTGGGATTTTCCAGGCAAGAACACTGAAATAGGTTGCCATTTCCTTCTCCAATGCATGAAAGTGAAAATGAAAGTGAAGTCGCTCAGTCATGCCCGACTCTTAGCAACCCCATGGACTGCAGCCTACCAGGTTCCTCCCCATCACCCTATTAAAATGCAAGCCTAGATAGTACCCCTAGTGGAGTGACTGTGAGTCCTAGACTTGAAACAAGATAGTTCCAAATGGAGCAAGAGCAAGTGTATTCAATGAAGTCTCACAGCCTGAAGACAGGGGTTTCAGACTGGAAACGAGAAAAATGAGGAGAGCTATGTGAACACTGAGAAAAGGAGGTGGGATGGAAAAGGTTTCTGGTAGGTGGCCCAGAACTAAATGATCTTCAAGGTGCATTAAGACCACCTTGTAGGAAGAAAGTGGAATGATTCTCATTTCCACAGACACTTAAATATAGCCAAATTACCATGGAGGGATTTTAGGCAAGATATTAAAAACTAGATAATGGTGAAAGGTGAGTGAGAACAGAATGAAACCCTGAATAGTGTGGCTGTGAGGGAAGGTTTGGAGGAGACACACTCTCCTCGGCATGTAACCCATCAGAGTTGACTTAGATGAGGATGGCAGGTGAGTTTGGAGGGCTCTTTAGGGGCATTAAAAATGCCTCATTTCTCCCACCAAAACATTAGAGTT
The DNA here is from genome assembly GCF_023091745.1 of Budorcas taxicolor. NCBI lineage: Eukaryota > Metazoa > Chordata > Mammalia > Artiodactyla > Bovidae > Budorcas > Budorcas taxicolor. The sequence goes on from NC_068925.1 coordinate 8,563,630, forward strand.
GCTCCCCATCCTCCCCTAGAGGTGTCAGGATAGGGCTTTGTGATGTCAAGGCTCACCCAGGGCCACCATTGGCTGGCGAAGTGACTTGCTGACCTCATAAAGCATAACGGTGTGCCCCCTGGGGAGGGGTATATACAGGGGTGCTCAGGGGCTCTGCAGCAGACCACTGGGAGCCTTCAAAATGACTAAAGTGACTGGGATGCCACAAAACTCTAGAGCAGTTATGGAACAGCCAACTCCAGATACCCAGGACGAAAAGATAAGACCTCCTATCAACCAAGATCCAAGAAAAGTGTCAAGGTGGCCAGGGAACCGTGAGGGTGAATAAGCACATTCACGAAAAGGTGGCCAGGAAAGCTTCTCAGAGATCTTCCACCTCTAAGAAACTTAAGAAAACCAGAGGTTCAAAGATCTGTAGCCAGTGTTCCAAGGTGAATGAAGAGCTGAATCAGGACGAAGCAGAGGAGGTCACAGAGATCATGGAGAGCCCCGCCATTCCAACTGGACCCGTGGGCAGCCAGTGACTTCAGAGCACAGCTAGAGACTTCAGGAGTCTTCGGGGGTCTCGCACTGAGACATGGCCAACAGTACAGACGTTGAATCTTACACCAACAGCGTACATCAATAAGGCAAGTTAAATAAAATCAACCTGATGTGAAAAAAAACTTGCACAGAGGTTGGGACACAGAGTTGTTTTATTTTTATTGTAACAATGGGGTAACGTGAATATTGTATTAGTTGCCTATTGCTGCCATTTAGTGACTTAAAACAACAAATATTTATTATCTCACAATTTCTGGGGACACAGAATTTTGAGGGCATGAATTGCTGTGTCCCCCTTTGCCTGGCAAAGCCATAAACCTAGTATTTTCTACCTCACCCAAAACTCTTCTCCAAGATTTGATTTGGCACCAGTGCACCCAGTTTTCAGTATCAGTTCTATAAGAATTAAGTCAGGAGCCACTCATTAACTCAGGAGCCACTCAGTCACTAAGCTTCAACACATCCTTTAAGGAATTCAAGATGGAGACCAGAAAGTAAGCATTCTGTGCCCTGGAAAAACAAAAACAAAAACAAAAACAAAAACAAAAAGAAACAGCAAAACAAGCCTTCAGAGAGAGATTTTCAGGAGAAATCTTTATGAATCTGCATTCTTACATCTGCCCATACTTAGAAAGTCCCATACTTAGAAAACTGATAACTAAGGTACCTGAGCTATCTAAGTGGCTTATGACCTGCAGCAACCTTCCACTGAGCTATGTGCATGATTATACAAATCAGTCCCTCTCTCGTGTCCGACTCTTTGCAACCCTGTGGACTGCAGCACACTGGTCTTTCCTGTGCATCGCCAGTTACCGGAGCTTGCTCAAACTCATGTCCATTGAGTCAGTGATGTCATCCAACCATCTAATCCTCTGTCATCCCCTTCTCCTCCTGCCTTCAATCTTTCCCAGGATCAGGGTCTTTTCCAATGAATCAGTTCTTTGCATGAGGTGGCCAGGGTATGGAGCTTCAGCTTCAACATCAGTCTTTCCAGTGAATATTCAGGGTTGATTTCCTTTAGGATGGACTGGTTTGATCTCCTTGAAGTCCAAGGGACTCTCAAGAGTTTTCTCCAACACCACAGATCAAAAGCATCCATTCATTGGCACTCAGCTTTCTTTATAGTTCACCTCTCACATTCATGCATGACTACTGGAAAAACCACAACACAGACCTTTGTCGGTAAAGTAATGTCTATGCTTTTTAATATGCTGCTCAGGTTTGTCAGACCTTTTCTTTCAAGGAGTAAGCATCTTTTACTTTCATGGCTGCAGTCACCATCTGCTGTGATTCTGGAACCCAAGAAAATAAAGTCTGTCACCATTTCCATTGTTTTCCCGTGAAGTGATGGGACTGGATACCATGATCTTAGTTTTTTGAATGTTGAGTTTTAAGCCAGCTTTTTCACTCTCCTCTTTCACTTTCATCAAGAGGCTCTTTAGTTCTTCTTCACTTTCTGCCATAAGCGTGGTGTCATCTGCCTCTTTGAGGTTATTGATATTTCTCCTGGGAATCTTGATTCCAGCTTGTGCTTCATCCAGCCTGGCATTTCTCATGATGTACTGTGCATATAAGTTAAATAAACAAGGTGACAATATACAGACTTGACATACTCCTTTCCTGATTTGGAACCAGTCTGCTGTTTCGTGGCCAGTTTTAAGTGTTGCTTCTTGACCTGCACACAGGTTTCTCAGGAGGCAGGTCAGGTGGTCTGGTATTCCCATCTCTTTAAGAATTTTCCACACTTTGTTGTGATCCACACAGTCAAAGGCCTTGGCATAGTCAATAGAGCAGAAGTAGATGTTTTTTTGGAATTCTCTTGCTTTTTCAATGATCCAACAGATGTTGGCAATTTGACCTCTGGTTCTTCTGCCTTTTCTAAAACCAGCTTGAACATCTGGAAGTTCTTGGCTCACATACTCTTGAAGCCTTGCTTAGAGAATTCTAAGCATTATTTTGCTAGCATGAGAGATGAGTGCAATTGCGCAGTAGTTTGAGCATTCTTTGGCGCTGCCTTTCTTTGGGATTGGAATGAAAACTGACTTTTCCAGTCCTGTGGCCACTGCTGAGTTTTCAAAGTTTCTGGCCTATTGAGTGCAGCACTTTAACATCATCTTTTAGGATTTGAAATAACTCAGCTGGAATTCCGTCACCTCCACTAGCTTTGTTAATAGTGATACTTCCTAAGGCCCACTTGACTTCACGTTCCAGGATGTCAGGCTCTAGGTGAGTGATCACACCATCGTGGTTACCTGGGTCATGAAGATCCTTTTTGCATAGTTCTGTGTGTTTTTGCCACCTCTTCTTAATATCTTCTGCTTCACAGCCTTGTCTAACTCAATGAAACTATGAGCCACTCAAGACGGACGGGTCATGGTGGAGAGGTCTGACAAAACGTGGCCCACTGGAGAAGGGAATGGCAAACCACTTCAGTATTCTTGCCTTGAGAACCCCATGAACAGTATCAAAAGGCAAAAGGATATGACACTGAAAGATGAACTCCCCAAGACTGTAGGTGCCCAATATGCTACTGGAGAAGAGTGGACAAATAGCTCCAGAAAGAATGAAGAGACAGAGCCAAGGCAAAAACAGCTTCCAGATGTGGATGTGACTGGTGATGGAAGTAAAGTCTGATGCTGTAAAGAGCAATACTGCATAGGAATCTGGAATGTTAGGTCCATGAATCAAGGCAATTTAGAAGTGGTCACACAGGAGATGGTAAGAGTGAACATCGACATTTTAGGAATCAGTGAACTGAAATGGACTGGAATGGGTGAATTTAACTCAGATGACCATTCTATCTACTACTCTGGCCAAGAATCCCTTAGAAGAAATGGAGTAGCCATCATAGTCAACGAAAGCATCTGAAATGCAGTACTTGGGCGCAGTCTCAAAAACGACAGAATGATCTCTGTTTGTTTCCAAGACAAAACATTCAATATCACAATCAGTAATGTCGAAGAATCTGAAGTTGAACAGTCCTGTGAAGACTTATAAGACTTTCTAGAACTAACACCCAAAAAAGATGTCCTTTTCATTATAGGGGACTGAATTGCAAAACTAGGAAGTCAAGAGATACCTGGAATAACAGGAAAGTTAGGCTCTGGAGTACAAAATGAAGCAGGGCAAAGGCTGACAGAGTTTTGCAAGAGAACACACTGGTCATACTAACACCCTCTTCCAAAACACAAAAGTTGACTCTACACATGGACATCACCAGATGATCAATACAGAAATCGAATTAATTATATTTGCAACTGAAGAAGGAGAAGCTGTTTACAGTCAGCAAAAGCAAAACCAGGAGCTGACTGTGGCTCAGATCATGAACTCCTTATTGAAAAATCGAGACTTAAATTGAAGAAAGTAGGGAAAACCACTAGACCATTCAAGTATGACCTAAATCAAATCCCTTACAATTATACAGTGGAAATGACAGATTCAAGGGTTTGGACTGATAGACCAAGTCCCTGAAGAACTGTAGAGGGAGATTTGTGACATTGTACAGGAGGTGATGACCAAAACCATCCCCAAGAGGAAGAAATGCAAAATGGCAAAATGGTTGTCTGAGAAGGCCTTACACATAGCTGAGAAAAGAAGAGAAATGAAAGATAAGGAAAAAAGGAAAGATATACCCATCTGAATGCAGAGTACCAAAGAATAGCAAGGAGAGATAAGGCGTTCTTAAGTGATCAATGCGAAGAAATAGAGGAAAATAATAGAATGAGAAAGACTAGAGATCTCTTCAAGAAAATTAGAGATATCAAGAGACCATTTCATGCAAAGATGGGCTCAATAAAGGACAGAAATGGTATGGACCTAACAGAAGCAAAAGGTTATACAAATACCCTTTGCGAGAATCACCTACACCCTTTCCAAAAATCTCATCCATACTGACCTCTCCCCTGACCTTTGTGGAAATTTCTCAGAGCTATCTGAGAGTCTGTCTCTAAGGCCATGTTTCTCAATAAGACACTGAATAGGCTCAACTCAAGACTTTTACATGTTTTTTTTGACAGATACACAGGGTGCCATATCAACAAAGGAGCTTCTGTCCTCATAGTGGAAGCACTCTGGTTCACCAACCTGTAAGTCCTCTGAACTCTCCTTTTGGAGCTTTATGTAAGTTTCCTTTCACAGGCAGATTGATCCAATCATTGGTGACTGGTGATTGATTCAACCTCTAGCTCTTCATTCTCTCCCTTCTCTTTCTTCCCTGTCCTTCTCTTCCCTCTAAGCACATGGTTTGTTCTCCTGACAATCAGCCTCTCTCTTTAGGTAGGGCCCAATAGTCATCTCATTAACAGAACAAAAAGTATCTTTGTCATTAGGAAATTCCAAGAGTTTTAGGAGCTCTGTGCCAGAAATTGGGACAAAGACCAAATATGTATTTCTTTTTATAAGTCACAATATCACAGGAGTTGAAACAGTTGAATTAGTCTTGTACAGTGTTTCCATTGCTCTGGTGAGAACAAAATACAGGGACTTCCCTGGTGATTGAGTGGTTAAGACTCCACACTTTCAATGCAGGGAACACATATTCAGTCCCTGGTAGGGGAACTAAGATCCCACATGCCACAGAGCACAGTCTAAAAAAATACAATTGATTCTTGTTATTCATGGTAGTTATGGTCTAAAAAGTCACCACAAACTCTGAATTGGTGAATACTGAACCACAGTGCTCTCAAGGGAAGTACAGTTAGGTTCCTGAAAGCTTCTGATCATATTTTCATCAAGTGATCAATGCATAACATTATTTTATGTGTGTTTCTCTTTAAAGGTGCTTTATTTAACATACAGTATTTTTTCATTAACATTTGAACTCACAGTAACTGAACTAAGTCATAGCTGCTGCTGCTGCTGCTGCTGCTGAGTTGCTTCAGTCATGTCCGACTCTGTGCGACCCCATAGACGGCAGCCCACCAAGCTCCCGCGTCCCTGGGATTCTCCAGGCAAGAACACTGGAGTGGGTTGCCATTTCCTTCTCCAATGCATGAAAGTGAAAAGTGAAAGTGAAGTGGATCAGTCGTGTCCGACTCCTAGCGTCCTCATGGACTGCAGCCCACCAGGCTTCTCCGCCCATGGGATTTTCCAGGCAAGAGTACTGGAGTGGGGTGCCATCGCCTTCTCTGAAGTCATAGCTAACGCAGGCTTATCTAGCACACATGTTTTCCTCATAATGCACGTAACCGCTTTCTTGCCCTTTGAACACTGGACAGCACTACTCTTGGGGGTCATTTGAAACAGTGCAGTCATGAACAAAATCCACAAAAATGCAAAAAATGTGCACTAAATAGACCACAAAAAGACACATGCTTACGGTTTGACAGATAAAACAAGAAAGCAGAACTTCACCTCCTTCAACCTGTAAAAAAAAAAAAAAATTAATAAACAGAAACCTCAGTTGAATAGAGTGGGGGACGAGGAGGGGGAGCTCTCACTGTTGGGAGGATAGCAGAGCCAAAAACGAGGAAGAAACACTGCTCCTCATTCCCAGCAATGACTCAGCCAATGAAAAGCCATGGACTCTGTTTGCTATAGCTCTCCCAACTTCCTTTTCCTCCCTATTGCCACGTGGAGACTTGCACGTGGCATTCCATGGTTGCAGACCTCGAATTGCCATTCTCTGCTGTTTTGAATAAACTCATCTTTGCTGGAGAAATATCTGGCAGTCTGTTTTAAGTCAACAAACCCTGGAAAGAACTATGCATATTGTCAAATTCCAATTTTTCCCAGACTGTACATGCACAAGTCCATGAATGACCAAAAGTGCTGACAGTATTGATTTTGAAGTTACCAGATAAATTCTAGGTAGTGGGCAAATTCACATACACAGAATCTGCAAACAATGAGGGTCAAATATATACATACATGTACAAGTTACAAAATAAAAATTGTGTAATTTTGGTGATTCCACTGATGAGTTAGTTAAATGCTGATATATATTTGCATTTAAAGCTGGCATTTGTGCAACAAAAAACTGAATGGTAAAATTCAAATAAACAATTTAAAATGTAAGCTTTATTTAGAATGACATTAAGTCATAAGCAAAAAGCACAAGTAAAGAAACTAGAAGAAAGAACAAAATTTTCTATTTTATCACTTCAGGCTTCAGGGGTTAATAGTCAGCCGCCTGTTGCTCTGGCTATGCCATGAGAAAATCACTGCGGGAAAAGAATAAAAGCAAAATATAGCAATACAGCATAACCCAAATAAAAGTACATTGGGTTGACCAGTTGGGGTTGTCATACCCTGCTAAGCTAAGGAAAAACATAGTGAGGACCTTGGAACATCAGGTCAGCACAAGTTCAGAACACGGCTTGTGCACACACTAAGATGTTTTCCCAAGGCATATGCGGGTCTATGACCTCCAGCTAGGTGATAGCCCTTGTACAAGAAAATAACAAAGACAGTTTAAAGTAATCAATAAAATGGGAGACATGACTGGGGACGCAGGAGGCTGACTTCATCATAGCACAGCAGATACTTTCTGCTTGCCAAGACACTAAATAACAGTGATGCGGCTCCAAGGAGCAGGGCTCTTGACCCAAGAGGTCTTGAGTCCCCCAGTCCCATCTTCAAAACTTTAATTCCGTCTCTAGTTTCTGTTTCCCAAACTGTGTTGAGCCCTACCTGCTGTGCTGGCCACAGCATCTAACATTTTTTTCCCCTGATTTTTGAGTAAGGTATCTCACTTTTTCACTTTGCATTAAGCCTCACAAGTTATCTATCCAGCCTTGTTCCCAGGAGCCTTTCTTCCCTGTCCGCCAGTTAATGCACTTGCCCCAGTGTTGTGTATGTTTGGTATGATTTCAAACCCAGGTGTTTATGACTTCTGTGAAGTTGTTTTAATCTACTTTTTTATGATTAAGACAAAACAAAGTTTTTATAAGTAAAAGTTGTTTTGATATGAGAATGAAGTCAGGATGTCATCATTTCATCTGTTACTGATAAGCACTCAGTAGCTTAGTAAAGCTGAAAGGAGAAGAGGAAAGATATACCCATTTGAATGCAGAGTTCCAAAGAATAGCAAGGAGAAATAAGAAAGCCTTCCTCAGTGATCAGTGCAAAGAAATAGAGGGAAACAATAGAATGGGAAAGACTAGAGATCTCTTCAAGAAAATTAGAGATACCAAGGGAAATTTTCATGCAAAGATGGGTTCAATAAAGGACAGAAATGGTATGGACCTAACAAAAGCAGAAGATATTAAGAAGAGGTGGCAAGAACACACAGAAGAACTACACAAAAAAGATGTTCATGACCCAAATAATCATGATTGCGTTACCACTCACCTAGAGCCAGATATCCTGGAATGTGAGGTCAAGTTGTCCTCAGGAAGCATCACTATGAACAAAGGTAGTGGAGGTGATGCAATTCCAGTTGAGCTATTTTAAATCCTGAAAGATGATGCTGTTAAAGTGCTGCACTCAATATGCCAGCAAATCTGGAAAACTCAGCAGTGGCCACAGGACTGGAAATGTCAGTCTTCATTCCAATCCCAAAGAAAGGCAATGCCAAAGAATATTGAAACTACTGCACAACTGCACTCAAGTACATGCTAGCAAAGTAATGCTCAAAATTCTCCAAGCCAGGCTTCAACAGTACATGAACCATGAACTTCCAGATATTCAAACTGGATTTAGAAAAGGCAGAGGAACCAGAGATCAAATTGCCAACATCCGTTGGATCACTGAAAAAGCAAGAGAATTCCAGAAAAACATCTACTTTTGCTTTATTGACTATGCCAAAGCCTTTCAGTATGTGGATCACAACAAAGTGTGGAAAATTCTTAAAGAGATGGGAATACCAGACCACCTGACCTGCTTCCTGAGAAACCTGTATGCAGGTAAAGAAGCAACAATTAGAACTGAACATGGAACAACAGTCTGGTTCCAAATCAGGACAGGAGTACGTCAAGGCTGTTTATTGTCTCCCTGCTTATTTAACTTCTATGCAGAGTACATCATGAGAAATGCCAGGCTGGATGAAGCACAAGCTGGAATCAAGATTCCCAGGAGAAATATCAATAACCTCAGATACAGATGACACCACTGTTCTGGCAGAAAATGAAGAAGAACTGAAGAGCCTCTTGATGAAAGTGAAAGAGGAGAGTGAAAAGGCTGGTTTAAAACTCAGCATTCAGAAAACTAAGATCATGACATCCGGTCTAATCACTTCATGGCAAATAGATGGGGAAACACTGCAAACAGTGACAGACTTTATTTTCTTGGGTTCCAAAATCACTGCAGATGGTGACTGCAGCCATGAAATTAAGAGGTACTTGCTCCTTGGAAGAAAAGCTATGACCAACCTAGACAGCATATTAAAAAGTGTAGATGTTACTTTGCTGACTAAAGTCCATGTAGTCAAAGCTATGGTTTCTCCAGTAGTCACGTATGAGTGTGAGAGTTTGACTATGCAGAAGGCTGCGTGCCGAAGAATTGATGTTTTTGAAACTGTGGTGTTGGAGAAGACTCTTTAGAGTCCCTTGGACTGCAGGGAAATCCAACCAGTCAGTCCTGAGGGAAATCAGTCCTGAATGTTCATTAGAAGGACTGATGCTGAAGCTGAAACTCCAATACTTTGGCCACCTGATGCAAAGAACTGACTTGTTGGAAAAGACTCTGCTGCAAAAGGGGACGACAGAGGATGAGATGAGTGGATAACATCAGCAAACTCAATAGACATGAGTTTGTGAGAGCTCCGGGAGCTGGTGATGGACTGGGAAGCCTGGTGGGCTGCAGTCCATGGTGTCGCAACAAATTGGGCACAACTGAGGGACTGAACTGAACATTACCATCAAAACTCCACAGCCTAAGATGGCAGAGGAATAGGACGGGAAGACCACTTTCTCCCTCACAAATTCCTCAAAAGAACATTTCAATGCTGAGCAAACTCCACAAAACAACTTCTGTAGGCTGGCAGAGGACATCAGGCAACCAGAAAAGCAGACCATTGTCTTCAAAAACAGGTAGGAAAAAATATAAAAGACGAAAAGGAGACAAAGGAGGTGGGGAGGGAGCTACGTCCCGGGAAGGGAAGCCCGTCCCGGGAAGGGAATTTTAAGAAGAGAGGTTTCCAAAGACCAGGAAACACTCTCCCTGCCGAGTCTGTGGTGAGCCTTGGAAACACAGACGGCAACATAACAGGAAGGGAAAAATAAATAAACAATTAAAACCAAGAGATTACAAGCCCAACAGTAACTCCCCCAGCAGAAAAGCAGCACAGACGCCTGCATCCGCCACTAGGAAGTGGGGGCAGGGCAGGGAAGTGCGGGAGGCGCGGGCTGCAGTGCTTTGTAAGAATCGGGCAGGAACGCCCCACGCGCAACCAGAACGATCTAACTTGGGCTAGCAAACCAGACTGTGGGATAGCTACCACGCGAAAAGCTCGAACATAAGACACCGCGAGGACCGAGCACAGAACAAAGGACGGAACGGAAAAAGCCGGCTGCAGACCATCCCCTGCCGGGGACAGGCAGCCAGAGCCATAAGGGCTGGAAAGGGGCAATTGCAGACCCGGAGAGACTTTACTTACCAAACTGCAAACAGGCTTCTTTGCTAAGACTTCTGGGGGTGCTGGACAGTCACCATTTGCCTCACGAGGGGCGCCAGTGGTCCACCCAGAAAACTGAGCAGCAGAGGCAGAAAAGGCGACAAGTCGCAGCGATTGCGCTCGCCAAACTCCTGAGCTACTTGGACCCGGGAAGGGCACAAAACGCAGTCCCAATCGAATCTGTGCCTCTGAGGGCTACCTGAGCGCTGAACCTGAGCGGCTTAGACTAGGGAAGTGCACGCAGCCTAGGGCCGGCCTCAGAGGGTTCCCGGCTGAGCATCGAAGAGCCAGAGCGGTTTGTGCGCCGCGAGAAGGGACAGGTCCAGCGGGGCTGAGACACTGTGTGCACACGACAGCGCTATTTGTTTGCAGCATCCCCCCTCCCCACAGTGCGACTGAACTAGTGAGCCTAAAAAACCAGCAAACAGAAGAAGTTAAACAGAGGGAACCGCCTTGGAAGTGACCCCACACTGCCCACAACATCAGAGAAGGGCCAGATATATTTTTACTATTTTTAAAATCATTCCTTTTTTTTTCTTTTTTTTCTAACTTTTTTAAAAAATAGTTAAGCCTTCTATTTCTCCTCTAATTTTTATTTCTATAACCTATTATTACTATTCAAAAAAAAAAGACTTTTTTTTTTAAGGCAAACGCCATATATAGTCTTTGGGTGGTTTTTTGTTTTTTTTTTTAATAATTCTTGTGGCTTTTTTTTTCTTTTCTTTTTTCCTTTTTCCTTCTGTTTCTTTTCTTTAATATTGTATTTTTGAAAATCCAACCTCTACTCTAGAGTTTTAATCTTTGCTCTTTGGTTTTTGTTGTCAATTTTGTACATTTAAAAACCCAAACTTCACTACCCAATTTTACCTAAGAGCAAGATTACTGGCTTGACCACTCTCTTCTCCTTTGGACTCTCCTTTTTCTCCGCCAGGTGGCCTCTGTCTCTTTTCTCCCCCATCTCTTCTCTATCCAACTCAGTGAATCTCTGTGTGTTCCAGATGGTGGAGAACACCTAAGGAACTGGTTACTGGCAGGATTTGTCTCTCTCCTTCTCATTCCTCGCTCTTATCCTCCTGACCACCTCTGTCTATTTCCTCCCGCTCCTCTTCCCTGTATAACGCCATAAATACCTCTGAGCAGTCCAGACTATGGAGCGCACATAAGGAAGTGACTACTGGCTAGCTTGCTCTCTCCTCTTTTGATCTCACCGCATCTCATTCCAGTTACCTCTAACTACCCCCTCCCTCTTCTCTTCTCCTTGTAACTCAGTGAACCTCTCTGAGTGTCCCTCAATGTGGAGAAACTTTTCATCTTTAACCTACATGTTTTATCATCGGTGCTGTATAGTTGGAGAAGTCTAGAGGCTACTGTAAAAATAAAACTGAAAACCAGAAGCAGGAGGCTTATGTCCAAAGCCTGAAAACATCAGAGAACTCCTGAATTCAGGGAACATTAAGCAATAGGAGCTCATCAAATGCCTCCATACCTACACTGAAACCAAGCTCCACCCAAGGACCAACAAGTTCCAGAACAAGACATACCACGCAAATTCTCCAGCAACACAGGAACACACTCCTGAGCTTCAATATACAGGCAGCTCAAAGTTACTCCAAAACCTTTGACGTCTCATAACCCATTACTGGTCACTCCACTGCACTCCAGAGAGAAGAAACCCAGCTCCACCCACCAGAACGCCAACACAAGCCTCCCTAACCAGGAAACCTTGACAAGCCACTGATACAACCCCACCCACAGTGAGGAAGCTCCATAATAAAGAGAACTCCACAAATTACCAGAATATAAAAAGGCCACCCCAAACGCAGCAATATAATCAAGATGAAGAGACAGAGGAATACTCAGCAGGTAAAGGAACAGGAGAGTTGCCCACCAAACCAAACAAAAGAGGAAGAGGTAGGGAATCTACCTGAGAAGTAATTCCAAATATTGATAGTGAAAATGATCCAAAATCTTGAAATCAAAATGGAATCACAGATAAATAGCCTAGAGACAAGGATTGAGAAGATGCAAGAAAGGTTTAACAAGGACCTAGAAGAAATAAAAAAGAGTCAATATATAATGAATAATGCAATAAATGAGATCAGAAACACTCTGGAGGCAACAAATAGCAGAATAACGGAGGCAGAAGATAGGATTAGTGAAATAGAAGATAGAATGGTAGAAATAAATGAGTCAGAGAGGAAACAAGAAAAACGAATTAAAAGAAATGAGGACAATCTCAGAGACCTCCAGGACAATATGAAACGCTCCAACATTCGAATTATAGGAATCCCAGAAAAAGAAGACAAAAAGAAAGACCATGAGAAAATCCTTGAGGAGATAATAGTTAGTTGAAAACTTCCCTAAAATGGGGAAGGAAATAATCACCCAAGTCCAAGAAACACAGAGAGTTCCAAATAGGATAAACCCAAGGTGAAACACCCCAAGACACATATTAATCAAATTAACAAAGATCAAACACAAAGAACAAATATTAAAGGCAGCAAGGGAAAAACAACAAATAACACACAAGGGGATTCCCATAAGGATAACAGCTGATCTTTCAATAGAAACTCTTCAGGCCAGGAGGGAATGGCAAGACATACTTAAAGTGATGAGATAATAACCTACAGCCCAGATTACTGTACCCAGCAAGGATCTCATTCAAATATGAAGGAGAAATCAAAAGCTTTACAGACAAGCAAAAGCTGAGAGAATTCAGCACCACCAAACCAGCTCTCCAACAAATTCTAAAGGATATTCTCTAGACAGGAAACACAAAAAGGGTGTATAAACCCGAACCCCAAACAATAAAGTAAATGGTAACAGGATCATACTTATCAATAATTACCTTAAACGTAAATGGGTTGAATGCCCCAACCAAAAGGCAAAGACTGGCCGAATGGATACAGAAACAAGACCCCTCTATATGCTGCTTACAAGAGACCCACCTCAAAACAAGGGACACATACAGACTGAAAGTGAAGGGCTGGAAAAAGATATACCACGCAAATAGAGACCAAAAGAAAGCAGGAGTGGCAATACTCATATCCGATAAAATAGACTTTAAAACAAAGGCTGTGAAAAGAGACAAAGAAGGCCACTACATAATGATCAAAGGATCAATCCAAGAAGAAGATATAACAATTATAAATATATATGCACCCAATATAGGAGCACCGCAATATGTAAGACAAATGCTAACAAGTATGAAAGGGGAAATCAACAATAACACAATAATAGTGGGAGACTTTAATACCCCACTCACACCTATGGACAGATCAACTAAACAGAAAATCAACAAAGAAACGCAAACTTTAAATGATACATTAGACCAGTTAGACCTAATTGATATCTATAGGACATTTCACCCCAAAACAATGAATTTCACCTTTTTCTCAAGTGCTCATGGAACATTCTCCAGGATAGATCACATCCTGGGCCATAAATCTAAACTTGATAAATTCAAAAAAATCGAAATCACTCCAAGCATCTTTTCTGACCATAATGCATTAAGATTAGATCTCAATTACAGGAGAAAAACTATTAAAAATTCCAACATATGGAGGTTGAACAACACACTTCTGAATAACCAACAAATCACAGAAGAAATCAAAAAAGAAATCAAAATGTGCATAGAAACTAATGAAAATGAAAACACAACAACCCAAAACCTGTGGGACACTATAAAAGCAGTGCTAAGAGGAAAGTTCATAGCAATACAGGCATACCTCAAGAAACAAGAAAAAAGTCAAATAAATAACCTAACTCTACACCTAAAGCAACTAGAAAAGGAAGAATTGGAGAACCCCAGAGTTAGTAGAAGGAAAGAAATCTTAAAAATTAGGGCAGAAATAAATGCAAAAGAAACAAAAGAGACCATAGCAAAAATCAACAAAGCCAAAAGCTGGTTCTTTGAAAGGATAAATAAAATTGACAAACCATTAGCCAGACTCATCAAGAAGCAAAGAGAGAAAAATTAAATCAATAAAATTAGAAATGAAAATGGAGAGATCACAACAGACAACACAGAAATACAAAGGATCATAAGAGACTACTATCAGGAGTTATATGCCAATAAAATGGACAACATGGAAGAAATGGACAAATTCTTCGAAAAGTACAATTTTCCAAAACTGAACCAGGAAGAAATAGAAAATCGTAACAGACCCATCACAAGCACGGAAATTGAAACTGTAATCAGAAATCTTCCTGCAAACAAAAGCCCAGGTCACAGCTGAATTCTACCAAAAATTTCGAGAAGAGCTAACACCTATCCTACTCAAACTCTTCCAGAAAATTGCAGAGGAAGGTAAACTTCCAAACTCATTCTATGAGGCCACCATCACCCTAACCAAAACCTGACAAAGATACTACAAAAAAAGAAAACTACAGGCCAATATCACTGATGAACATAGATGCAAAAATCCTCAACAAAATTCTAGCAATCAGAATCCAGCAACACATTAAAAAGATCATACACCATGACCAAGTGGGCTTTATCCCAGGGATGCAAGGATTCTTTAATATCCGCAAGTCAATCAATGTAATTCACCACATTAACAAATTGAAAAATAAAAGCCATATGATTATCTCAATAGATGCAGAGAAGGCCTTTGACAAAATTCAACATCCATTTATGATAAAAACTCCAGAAAGCAGGAATAGAAGGAACATACCTCAACATAATAAAAGCTATCTATGACAAACCCACAGTAAACATTATCCTCAATGGTGAAAAATTGAAAGCATTTCCCGTAAAGTCAGGAACAAGACAAGGGTGCCCACTTTCACCACTACTATTCAACATAGTTCTGGAAGTTTTGGCCACAGCAATCAGAGCAGAAAAAGAAATAAAAGGAATCCAAATTGGGAAAGAAGAAGTAAAACTTTCACTGTTTGCAGATGACATGATACTCTACATAGAAAACCCTAAAGACTCCACCAGAAAATTACTAGAGCTCATCAATGAATATAGGAAAGTTGCAGGATATAAAATCAACACACAGAAATCCCTTGCATTCCTATACACTAATAATGAGAAAGTAGAAAAAGAAATTAAGCAAACAATTCCATTCACCATTGCAACGAAAAGAATAAAATACTTAGGAATGTATCTACCTAAAGAAACTAAAGACCTATATACAGAAAACTATAAAACACTGATGAAAGAAATCAAAGAGGACACTAATAGATGGAGAAATATACCATGTTCATGGATCGGAAGAATCAATATAGTGAAAATGAGTATACTACCCAAAGCAATTTACAAATTCAATGCAATCCCTATCAAGCTACCAGCCATATTTTTCACAGAACTAGAACAAATAATTTCACGATTTGTATGGAAATACAAAAAACCTCGAATAGCCAAAGCAATCTTGAGAAAGAAGAATGGAACTGGAGGAATCAACTTGCCTGACTTCAGGCTCTACTACAAAGCCACAGTCATCAATACAGTATGGTACTGGCACAAAGACAGAAATATAGATCAATGGAACAAAATAGAAAGCCCAGAGATAAATCCACACACGTATGGACACCTTATCTTTGACAAAGGAGGCAAGAATATACAATGGAGTAAAGACAATCTCTTTAACAAGTGGTGCTGGGAAAACTGGTCAACCACTTGTAAAAGAATGAAACTAGATCACTTTCTAACACCACACACAAAAATAAACTCAAATGGATTAAAGATCTAAATGTAAGACCAGAAACTATAAAACTCCTAGAGGAGAACATAGGCAAAACACTCTCCGACATAAATCACAGCAGGATCCTCTATGATCCACCTCCCAGAATACTGGAAATAAAAGCAAAAATAAACAAATGGGATCTAATTAAAATTAAAAGCTTCTGCACAACAAAGGAATATATAAGCAAGGTGAAAAGACAGCCTTCTGAATGGGAGAAAATAATAGCAAATCAAGCAACTGACAAACAACTAATCTCAAAAATATACAAGCAACTTATGCAGCTCAATTCCAGAAAAATGAATGACCCAATCAAAAAATGGGCCAAAGAACTAAACAGACATTTCTCCAAAGAAGACATACGGATGGCTAACAAACACATGAAAAGATGCTCAACATCACTCATTAGAGAAATGCAAATCAAAACCACAATGAGGTACCACTTCACACCAGTCAGAATGGCTGTGATCCAAAAATCTGCAAGCAATAAATGCTGGAGAGGGTGTGGAGAAAAGGGAACCCTCCTACACTGTTGGTGGGCATGCAAACTAGTACAGCCACTTTGGAGAACAGTGTGGAGATTCCTTAAAAAATTGCAAATAGAACTGCCTTATGACCCAGCAATCCCACTGCTGGGCATACACACCAAGGAAACCAGAATCAAAAGAGACACATGTACCCCAATGTTCATTGCAGCACTGTTTATAATAGCCAGGACATGGAAACAACCTAGATGTCCATCAGCAGATGAATGGATAAGAATGATGTGGTACATATACACAATGGAGTATTACTCTGCCATTAAAAAGAATACATTTGAATCAGTTCTGATGAGATGGATGAAACTGGAGCCGATTATACAGAGTGAAGTAAGCCAGAAAGAAAAACACCAGTACAGTATACTAACACATATATATGGAATTTAGAAAGATGGCAATGACGACCCTGTATGCAAGACAGCAAAAGAGACACAGATGTGTATAATGGACTTTTGGACTCTGAGGGAGAGGGAGAGGGTGGGATGATTTGGGAGAATGGCATTGAAACATGTATACTATCATGTAAGAATTGAATCGCCAGTCTACGTCCGACTCAGGATACAGCATGCTTGGGGCTGGTGCACGGTGATGACGCAGGGGGATGTTGTGGGGAGGGAGGCGGGAGGGGGGTTCATGTTTGGGAATGCATGTACACCCATGCTGGATTCATGTCGATGTATGGCAAAACCAATACAGTATTGTAAAGTAAAATAAAGTAAAAATTAAAATTAAAAAAATAATAAAAAAAAATAAAAATTTGACCTTAAGTACTATGACAAATATGCAATGTAACTAGGTCACCAATGTTAGTCTCAAAGATACATATTAAATGTACACACACAAAAAGGGAAAAGACCAATAGCATAATTGATGAAAAATTTGGGTTGGCAGGTAATCTGCAGAAGAATAATCAAAATAGTCAGAAAACAAAAGAATAATCAATAGCAATGATGATCAGGAATATTCCAATGAAAAGATTATATGATCCCCGTGTCCACCTATACTATGCATTTAAAATAGTCTAAGATACTAATTTTTAAGGGTGAGTGCTGAAGAATTGATGTTTTTGAACTGTGGCCCAGGGGAAGACTTCAAGAAGATCAAGTCAGTCAATCCTAAAGGAAATCAGTCCCGAATATTCATTGGAAGGACTGATGCTGAAGCTGAAGCTCCAATACTTTGGCCACATGATGTGAAGAGCTGACTCCTTAGAAAAAACCCTGATGCTGGGAAAGATTGAAGGCAGGAAGAGAAGGGGACGACAGAGGACGAGATGGTTGGATGGTATCACCAACTCAATGGACAAGAGTTTTAGTAAGCTACGGGAGATGGTGAAGGACAGGGAAGCCTGGCGTGCTGCAGTCCATGGGGTTGCAAAAAGTCAGACACAACTGAGCGACTGAACAACAATGACAATGATACTACTATACACCTGTTTAATATAGATTTATATAGTCTAAAATATTATTCTTTCATAAAAATGTAAAGGAAACTCGAACACACTGCTGGCATATAAACAGAAATATTTTCTGGTACTTCAGATTTCATTTGGCTAATACCTGAGAAAGTTTAAGATGCCCTTCTACATGATCCCAAAACTCCACTTTCAGGTATATACCCTTGAATTGCTCATCTGTAAAAGCTTAGGAAATGGCAACCCACTCCAGTATTCTTGCCTGGAGAATCCCAGGGACAGAGGAGCCTGTTGGGCTGCTATCTACGGGGTCGCACAGAGTCGGACATGACTGAAGCAACTTAGCAGCAAAGGCTTAAGTACAAAAATGTTCACAAAAGAATCTCTTAGGTCAGAAAAATATGCATCAGTGTTGCGTTGAATACTGAATAAGCACTAAATAGAATAGCGTGGAATGCTCCCATTGACCTCTTATTTCTCTCTGGTTCCCCAGGATAATTATGATCTTTTTCTTTCACAATATTTGACACCTAGCCTATGTATTCACAGGTCATTATCAGAAGAGATGAATATTGGTTTAAACTAAAACACACATTTGTGGACATTCAACTTTCTTCTTCCTTTCCTTCGAAGTCACCATGAATTCAGTGTATCTCCAGTCCCATGAGTGGAATTGCCCTTTGGGGAAGCTGGACATGGAACTAATAAAAAATGATCTTTGTGAGTTTCATGGCATAATGTAGCTGTCTTTTAAATTGGACACTCATCTGTACATAAACTAGAAAAGACATGTACAAGTTAGGGTCTTCCTTCAACTGTTTCCCAACCCACAAATTTACACAACAGGCTGATATTCCCAAGGACTGCATCTGAGACTCTGACAAGGATTGGGCTAGCCATCAGACTGCTCAGTAGTAATATAATGCAATATCTTATGTATTTTAAAAACATCAATAGTTGGAATGTTATCTACAGTACAGGGAACTCTACTTAATGCTCTGTGATGAGCTGAATAACAAGGAAGTACAAAAGGGAGGGGATGTAAGTATAAGTATGCTGATTCCTGTTGCTATACGTTAGAAACTAACACAGCATTGAAAAGCAACCACATTCCAATAAAACTTTTCAAAAAATCACCAAAAAAGAATGCTAGGATCAAAATTTTATCAACTAGATCACCTTCAAATATGAGGGGATAACTCATATATTTGTGTGTGTGAATATATACATATATATATACCCATCTGTCTATCCCTGGTGGCTCAGACAATAAAGCTTCTGCCTGTAATGTGGGAGACCTGGGTTCAATGCCTGGGTCAGGAAGATCTCCTGGAGAAGGAAATGGCAACCCACTCCAGTATTCTTGCCTGGAAAATTCCATGGATGGTGGAACCTGGTAGGCTACAGTCTATAGGGTCGCAAAAAGTCAGACATGACTGAGCAACTTCACTTTCTTTCTTTTACTTTACACATCTATATATATATATGTGTGTGTGTGTGTGTGTGTTTATATATATATATATATACATATATATATTTCTCATACACTTTCTTCTTCAGAAGTTACCCCATAGTATTTACATTTAAATTTATATTTGAAGGAATAATGAGAAGAAAAATTACACAACTACATGGATGTTAAGTTATATGAGAATTAATATGACCAACTATATAAAAATTTGTTTTCTTGAAAAATTAATCAAGGGTAAAATGAGACAAAATAGAAACCATATGCTACAGAAGTGATTCCAGGAAAGAGATCCTTAAAGCTGGGATCTGGAATAGGTTGTCTAATTTGGTTAAGTTAGAGGATGGCAATGGTTCATTCTTCATGGAACTGGGAGAGTGGAAGTCAATGTAATTCAGGGGCAAACAACAGCAACAACCACAAAACTTATCCCCTGTCCTCTTCTGGAATCATGCTACAGGTTTTGAGCCAAAGAACTTCTTCTGTAGGCATGCTCAGAGTCTCTAATTTCTTGGAAATGCAGAAAACACATCTATCTGAATTTAACTTCTCCATTTTAATCATGAGAGTAGCAATAGTATAATGTAATTTCAAATGTTCTTTGACTTGACGTTTCTAGTTTGGTTTGGGAAAGAAGGCCCTGAGGATGAGTTGTAACTTTGATAGACTCCTGTCAACCTGCCTACCTCCCATCTCTCCTCCACCCCTTCTCCCTCCTCTGGGGAGATTGGAGGATCCTTCCATTTTTGTTTTGTCACTAAGTCATGTCCAACTCATTGGTGATCCCATGGACTATAGCCCCCTAGGTTTCTCTGTCCATGGGATTTCCAAGGCAAGAAGACTGGGGAGGGTTGCCATTTCCTTCTCCAGGGATCTTCCCAACCCAGGGACTGAAGCAGGTTAGTCTGCTTGGCAGGCTGATTCTTTACTACTGAAGCACCTGGGAAGCCCTAGAGGCCTGTGTAATGGACAAGAGTTCGGGTAAACTCCGGCAGTTGGTGATGGACAGGGAGGCCTAGCGTGCTGTGGTTCATGGGGTCGCAAAGGGTCAGACACGATTGAGTGAGTGAACTGAACTGAAAGTTCAGTTGTTCTGTCATGTCTAACTCCTTGCAATCCCACGGAGTACAGCACATCAGGCTTCCCTGTCCATCACCAACTCCTGGAGCTTGCTCAAACTCAGTGATGCCATCCAACCATCTCGTCCTCTGTTGTCCCCTTCTCCTCCTCCTTCAATCCTTCCCAATATCAAGGCCTTTTCCAATTAGTCAGTGCTCCACATCAGAGCTTCAGCCTCAGCATCAGTCCTTCCAGTGAGTATTCTGGACTGATTTCCTTTAGGATGGACTGGTTGGATCCCCTTGAGCCCTCAAGATCTCCTTCAGAGTTCAAGGGACTCTCAAGAGTGTATATACATACATACGTTTTCAGAAAATATTGTATTTTGCAAAAATATTAACATACATCATCATAGCCATCAATACAACCATCTGATTAAGTAGTTTGTTTATTATAAAGATTAATAAACACAATTTTCGGAGAAGGAAATGGCACCTCACTCCAGGACTCTTGCTTGGAAAATCCCATGGCGGAGGTGCCTGGTAGGCTGCCTTCCAAGAGATCGTGCAGAGTCAGATACAACTGAGTGACTTCACTTTCACTTTTCACTTTCATGCATTAGAGAAAGAAATGGCAACACACTCCAGCGTTCTTGCCTGGAGAATCCCAGGGACAGAGGAGCCTAGTAGGAGGCTGTCTATGGGGTTACACAGAGCCAGATACAACTAAAGTGACTCAGCAGCAGCAGCAGCAAACACAATTTAGCTCTAGGCATGGCCTTAAGTTTAGAGTACATGAAAACTGACCTGTCAATAACAGATTATGTAAAAGTCAGAGTCTTCCTTAATGAGCTAATAATATCTCAGAAATGCAAGATGAGAAAAATCCACAGTCATATTACAATAAATAAAGACATATAATAGACATAGGACCTTGTTCTGTTCCTAAACCTATTATACTCATAATAGGTAATGTAACCATCATGATATATTTATCATTCCAATTAGTAATAACAGATCATAAGGAGTAAGTGAAATTCCACAATCTGACAACAGAATCCAGAATTCAATGGAAAGAGACACTCGCTTTATGTTGAAATTATTTTTGTGCCATGGAGGACAAGGTGGAGGGTACATGTGAGATTAAAAAGAGTGAGCACAAGCTGATTCTTGAAGTGTCACCGAGAAGTCCATGTGAAAATGTGAGAAAGACATTGCAAACCAAAAAGCAAATCATATGCAGGTGTTAGATAAATATGATGTGTTTGAAATGTACTTGTTTGCTATGTGGTACAAGTCACTTCTGTTTCCAATATGTACAAAACGTGGCAAAAGTGAGGATGAAAAGTTAGAGGGAGTTAAGTTATATGAGTGGAAGATGTGTATTTATAAGCAAAATTCACAGAACTTTGTGACTAATATGAGAAAGATGAGACTCTTAGAATTATTGTTGTATATTTTTATTGTCAATTTATCTACCTATAAAAGTGATATAGAAATATTCTCCCATTAACCTTAACATGATTTCACCTTGACTTGTAGTAATGCTGATATTTTAAAATCCAATATACTATGCATATTACTAATAATGACATGTTGAGCAGGTTTTCAGCAGATATTTAAAGAGCTCCTGATAGAACCCCAGACATTCAATATACTTGACAGCTATAAGAAAAAAACAACTCAGAGCCTTCTTTTACCTTTCTCCCCAAGAATAGAAAGGATTTCTGAAAGATGGGACTCAAAAGAGATAATGCATTTTTTACCGAGCAATATGACAGTAGCAAGTTCTTCTTTTACAGATACTAGATATTACAAAAGTCCCATAGGATATGTTCTGAAGATAGCAACATCGTATGTCAGATGTAAGCAGACAGATTCGGAATAATCTGTCATCCCTCCTGAAAATGACCTGGTTTCATATTGTTACCCATGGCACCCTATTTTCAATAAAATTTTTGCAAGTGACTCTCTCACCCTCAAGTTGAGGTCTATCACTTATTGGTATCGTTACCAGATTTGGGAAGGGTCGAAGAGCATCCTCCTTTGTGGGCCTTGGTTCTTGATAAGGAAACAAAGAAGAATCTGAGGTCTTACTCGTGCCAAAAACAAGTTTATTAAAGAAAGAACAGAAAGGACACCTCAAGGAAGAGACGGGCCGGTCCAAGAGAGGCACTGCTGCTGGAATGATGAGGTCAGAAGGGTTTTCAAGAAAGGGCTTTTGCATATTCATCTAGGGGGCATGGACTGGCAGTTTTGACTGAGAGTTGCAAGTTGCATAACAGCATACAGTATTGCTCATATCTTTCCATAATTCAGTCTGTTTTAATCAGATGCACATATGTATAGAATATTTGTGAACATTTAATAGGCTCCCAGCTGCCTAAGGCCACTTGAGGACACAACTGTGCATCAAGGGCAAGTGTCTAGGAGCTGGAGAAGTCCTTGTGGTTAGTTTGTATCCTTTCCCTTTCAAGGGCACATACATAGAGTTGGAGCAGTCTCTGTGGTTACTTTGTAGCATATCTGTGAACACTCCTGGGCCACACTGGAGCTTGTTTGGGGTGGGTTTTATAGAGATCACTGGAATCATTTTTAGCTAGGCCACCTCTCATTGCCTATGCCTAACTTTCTACCTAACAGTATCAGATTTGGGAACAATCAGTGAAGGTAAAATTAACTTTATAGCAAAAAGCTTACTAGTGAGATAGCTGTTATTTAACGGCAAAATGTTAGCAAGGAGATAAATCCCTGGCGACTGAAGACAGTAAAGAATCTGCTTATAAAGTAAGAGACCCCAGTTCTACCCCTGGGTAAGGAAGATCCTCTGAAGAAAGGAAAGTCAACCCACTCCAGTATTCTCTCCTGGAGAATTCCATGGAGAGGAGCCTGGTGAGCTACAGTTCATGGGGTTGCAAAGTCTTTACAAGACTAAGCAACTAACACTAATACTCAAGCAATTCTTCCACTTAATAACATAAGAAAAGATTCTATAAAGCAAAATCCTTATGTATCTCAATTGGTGGTATCATCATCATTTACCACCAGATATCAAGACTCTTATAAACCATTGGTAAATAAGATTGTGAAGCATTAGTGTAAAAATAGGAAGAAAAAAAAAAAAAAGGCCAGTAAAACTGAATAAAACAGAAGCCAGACAAACATATATTAATACTTTATAAAGTTATGTTATGTGTAAGAAATGTTCCACTGCAGTGAAGTGAGAGGAAATTGTACTCTTTTTAAGAAACTGAATGAGTTTGTTTAAATAAGTGCACCGAAAAAAAAAAAAATAATGTAACCACCTACCTCATACTAAAGGCTTCCCAGGTGGCAACGATCCACCTGCCAAGCAGGAGACAGGGGACACAGGTTCTATTACTGGGTTGGGAAGATCCCTTGGAGGAGGAAACGGCAACCCATTCCAGTATTCTTGCCTGGAAAATTACATGGACAGAGGAGGTTGGAGGGCTGTAGTCCATGGGGTCACAAAGAGTTGGACTTAGTGACTAAACAACAACAGCAACCTCACACTAAACACATAAATATATTCTAGATAGATTATAGATATAAGTGCAAATAAAAATAGAATTCTCTCTTAGAAGATAAAGCATAAGGAAACATTTTCAAAATCTGGAATAGGAATTATTTCTTAACCAGGATTTGAAAACTAATAACTACACAGGAAAATATAAGGAACAGAAATATATTATGAATAAGAACTTCTGCTTACCAAATGCATTTTGTGATTAATACACAGGCCAAAGTATGAAGAAAGTTATTTGAAATATATATTATTCTAAGACTCATAGTCCCAATTATAAAGAAGTTTAACGTAAAGGCAAATAACCCAACAAAAGTGGGCAAAAGAAAGGGATGACCCAAAAACTTACTTGCATAATATCATTAGTCCTCAGGAAAAATACGTATTCAAGAAAATTAGGACCCATTACATACTCAACAGGATGAATAAAACATAAAAGAAAAAAAAATTACCAAAAGGTGATGAATGCACTGAACACCTGAAATTCATCTCTGTTACTGTTTGGATTGTAAATCTGTAGTATACCTTTGGAAAATAAAGCAGCAAAATATCTTTATATTCATGAAACAAATTCAAATCATTCTACTCAGTCAGCTGATTGTATATATAAGGGTGAGCGGTTCCAATCTGCCTCTCAGAATCCTTTAACAGGTGTGAACGTGTTTTTGTTTAAAAATAGCAATATTCCTACTTGAAAACTAGGTGACTGGCCATGACTGGGTTTTTCCGATCACCGGACAGCGCACGTGCCCCTGTCCCCCGGCCCTCTCTGTGCCTGTTTGTTGCCCTTCCCCATCACTTCCGGCTTCCCCGCCTCCCGCCCGCCCCACACGGGCGGCCGCCCAGCCCCCTCTTACCCTGTTTAGGACCTAACCGCCCTCGCCTCATGTGGGTGTCCTTCCCTGGCCTCCATGGCCGGTGGCGTCTCTGGGCAGAGAAGCGCCCTCAGTCCCTGAGGGGGGAAGCTGGGCAGAGCAAGTTGCCTGTGAGGGCCGTGGAGGCGCCGGTACTCGGCGAGAGAGTGTTCTCCGGGGCCAGCTGTGGCTCTGGGTGTTGGTGGTGGTGGGCGCAAGCCCCAAGAGGGGGGCCCATGGGGGCCAGGAAAGGCAGTAGACGTCCGGGGTGCCGGGGGACCGCTCCTGTGCTGGAGGCTCCCGGCAGTGAGGTTCCGTGGCGTGACGCGGAAGCTGCCTCACTTCCGGGTCGTTGTGAATGGCTTCCGGGCCCCTCTCTGTCGCTCGCGGCCGCCCCACCTCCACCGTCGGTTCTGTGCCTCTGCTGCGTCTTTGCCACAGGGGCCTGCGTGGCCGTACGCTGTTGGTGCCTCGTCCGTCCCGTCCTCTGATCCCTGGGGCTGCACCCTGGTACATCTCGCTTCCCCAGCCCGCCTTGGCCCCGCTCTGTTGACCTTTGTGCCTTCTGTCCACCGATGTCGCGTGCTGGACCAGGAGGAGCGCCTGTGCCCCCGGCGCCCCTGCCCACCCATGGCGGTGCGCTCCTCTGAGTGTGCACGGGTCACCTGCTGGCTACCGTGCCTATACCGCCGCCCGCCTGGGCCGGGGGATGGAGGTGAGGGTGCCACAGCCGTCCCGATATGACCAGCTGGTGTCCTTGGCCCCACTACCGGCCCACTGGGCCCTCAAGGAGCGTCTCCCCATCAGAACTTTGGGGCAGCATGCTGCTTCCCTCGTGGACAGAGCGTGGGGGATCCCTTGGCCTCACCAAGGGAGGAGCCGGTCGGCCGGCCTGGAGTGATCGCCCTCCCTGGAGTGATCGCCCTCCCCATTCCTTACCTCGTGGGGTTTTGCTGCCACCGCCCTTCACCCCACGCCCAGCACGCCAGGCACCCTGTGCTCACTTGGGATCCCCAGGTGGCGCAGTAGAAAAGAATCAGCCTGCTAATGCAGGCAGTTGCAAAAGATGCAAGTTCGATCCCTGAGTGGGGGAGATCCCCTGGAGGAGGAAATGGCAACTCCCTCCTCTATTCTTGCCTGGAAAATCCCTTGGACAGAGGAGCCTGGCGGGCTGCAGTCCATGGGGTCGCTGAGTCAGAGAGGTGGACACGACTGAGCTCATGTAAATATACACATGAGAAAAAAGAAGAGAATCCCAGTTACAACTCAGCTGTTGTGTAAAGAATTTTGTAATTGGCTTTCCAGAAATGCCACCTTTAGTAGCTGACTTAGTAGAAGGAGGACCCGCATTACACAGGAGGGTTGAGAAAGTGGCTTCTGTATCCTGTAGGAATTTAACAGGATGGCCTCTTCTAGTTAGAGTCACCTGATGCTCCCGAGTGGTAATGAGGACAGAAGCCAAAGTGGGAAGCCCTGGGCCCTGTAAATCCTTATCTTGTGTCTGAGTTTCTGACCCCCGAAACCTATGTCCCTGAGGATGTTACTCTTCCAGTGATCTCCCTTGCAAGTGGAGCAAGGCCTTGGTGGTGGCCTCTGCTTGCCTTGGGGGCGTTGTCCTTTGAAGTGTCCATCCTGGCCACAACAAAAACAGACTCCAGGTGTTTGCTTGTGTCCTCTCACCTTTGTAGCCCTAAAGTTAACTCCCTGTAGGGCCATAATGAGAGCGTCAGCCTTTCTCTTACCTCTATTCTCTTTTTCTTTAGGTTCTTCCTGATTTCTGTTTAAGAATCCTGATGTGGCAGCTCTTACCAGTGTAGGGTAAGGGAGTTAGAGGAGGTGAGGTTCAGGAAAAGGAGGACACTGGCACTTTACAGAACAGATTCACCTTTAATGAGGCAAGAAGGGGCAGCAGTCAGATTAGTGAGCTGCTGCACTAACCCAGGAAAAGAGTAAGTATATGTAGGCGTATATGTGGACATCTACTGTTAAGGGGGCCTGTTCTTCTCCAAGGTTGTTTGGAGAGAGTGAAGTCACTCAGTTGTCTCCAACTCTTTGGGAGCCCATGGACTGTAATTGGAGCCCTACCAGGCTCCTCTGTCCATGGGATTTTCCAGGCAAGAATGCTGGAGTGGGTTGCCATTTCCTTCTCCAGGAGATCCTCCTGACCCAGGGATTGAACCCAGGTCTTCTGCATTGTAGGCAGATGCTTTACTGTCTGAGCCAGAGGGAAGCCAGGGAAGTGTTCGGAGTAGTTTTTTTTTTTTTTTTTTTTTAATTTTTTATTTATTTTTAAAAAATTTTTATTTTACTTTACAATACTGTATTGGTGTAGTTATTTCTTAAATGGCTGGGGCAAGAAATTCTGGAGACCAGCTGGGACCAGCTGGGCATGATCAACCTTTCTGTCCCTTTTTTTCTTCAGGTCAGTGTTCTTTGTTTTGCATAGAATGGTGAGGAGGACCTGAAGGGAAGTTTTAACTCCAGACTATTTTGAGCAGTATTACTTCCTTAAACAAGGCCCTCTAAATCTATATGGGAGGCAAAGGCCAGTTTTGGAGTTTCCTCTGAATATCTGGTGGAGAAGGCAATGGCACCCCACTCCAGTACTCTTGCCAGGAAAATCTCATGGACGGAGGAGCCTGGTAGACTGCAATCCATGGGGTTGCGAATAGTCGGACACGACTGAGCGACTTCACTTTGACTTTTCACTTTCATGCGCTGGAGAAGGAAATGGCAACCCACTCCAGTATTCTTGCCTGGAGAATCCCAGGGACAGGGGAGCCTGGTGGGCTGCTGTCTATGGGGTCACACAAAGTCAGACACGATGGAGCTGACTGAGTAATAAATTTGTCTTTAAGAATAAGTTTGAAGCATCTGGGTCCAAATTAGTGTGCTTTCTCAGTGCCTCCCTGAGCCTTTCCAGAAAAGCTGTGTGAATTTCCTCCTTTTCCTGAGTCACTCCAGATAGTTTGGAGTAGTCTAAGGGCTTAGTTCCTGACTTTTTTAAGCCTTCCTCAATGCAAGTGAAAAAGGGAACTCTCTTCCAGTCCCCACTGTCTTTGTCATGTGCCCAATTAGGATCAGCTATGGGCACTACCTGGAGCCCTGTAGGTAACCAGGCTGATTCACTGTCAGGTCTCCCCTGCATGCCAATAGCATACCACTCATCTCGCCATCCCTGGGCATTTTTAATTACTACTTCTTTCATTGTCAGCAAGGCTGCTGGTCAGGATTAGATAATATCTTTCCGTGCCCTTTCAAAGATTGGTATAGACCCTGGAAAACACTTATCTAATTGTCAGGATCTTCAGTAAAGCTTCCTAGGTCTAATTTAATTTGCCTTAAATCTCGGAGGGGGAAAGGAACATGGACGCCTGTGGCTCCCAAGTCCCCATTAGGAGCTTCTTGTAATGGAAGGAGGGGAGGATATAGCCTAGAGATGACCAGTGTTGGGTTAGGAGCCACTGGGGTAGGAGCTGCTGCTGGTGCCCAAGGCTTTACCAGAGATTGTGGAGGCTCCTGTGGGCTAGGTTTGGGCAGCTCTGGTTAAGGTCTACAGTTTGGACCTGAGGACTTGGAGGAAGTTGTAGGCAGCATGGAAGTAGCAAGCCCACAACTCCTGGATAACAGGGTTTTCTCTCTCAAGACAAAACCTGTATATATGGCACTTCTGACCATTTTCCTTCTTCTCTACAAAAGAGGTCTAGTTGGAGGATGGCATTATAATCAAGTGAGCCCTCAGGGGGCCATTTTTCACCATCAGATAGATCCTATTGAGGCTATGCCTTGGTGCAGAAAAAGATCATACCCCTCTTTAACAAGGTCTAAGGGTCAAACTTCTTCTAGTTCTTCAGTATACTTGCCAAAGGCATCCACTCTGAGCTGGGTGTAGGCACGAAGAGGTGGCTCCCATCTGAAAGACAAGACCAGCATCCAGTGCTCTTCCTCTTTTCTCTGGTTCTTCTCATGGAGGGTGTCCCCACCTTGCACAGTGGGAGCAAAGAAACACCCATAAAGTATGCTTCCCTCAACTCTGGAGTGCACCTGGTCTTGAGCACCATTATCCAGCTACCCTGGACTGTTGTCCTCTTCCTGTCTCTACCTTCCTTTCCACCTAGAGAGAGATACAGAGTGAGAGCCTCAGTTGGTGGACTTGCTGTGCTCTTGAACATTGGGTGCCTGAACTGGAGTTCCCCTAAAGCAAGCTATGTAGTGCACAAGGTTAGTAGTATTTACACACACTCCGAAATGATCCTACCTTAAGTGAAAAATCTCATAACCTCTAAATGTTAGGAAAGACAAATGGTAGATATCCTGCGGTTCTCACTGAGACAGCATCCTAGCAGAGATTTTGCTCAGCAACCTAGGTCAGTCTGCTGGCTAATACTGAGGACGCTGTCTACTAACTCTTTCTGCCTTTGGAACTCATGCAGGCTTGTGAAATAGAGTGGCTCAAGAGACCATGCAGCTGGATTAGGTAATGAGAAGTGAATGACAGATTTGAGAGTGAGTGTGCTTACCTTGAACAGGCAATTCAGGATTTCCAGACGAGCCCCCAAAAGATGAGACAGGAATCCGAGTTCTTGTCCACCCAGCCAAAGAATGGAATTCATGAACATACAAATGCTCATGGTAGTAACTGAATAAGATTAAAGAGCAGGAAAGTGCAAAGCTCTCAGCATAGACCCTCAGCATAGAAACAGGGTAAAGAATCACCCTAAGGTAGTTTTTATACCCTTCCTTTAAATCACATTATTTCTAAACATTCAGTTTAAAGGTCAAGATACTTAGCATCATCTTTATGACTTCTTTTGATCCTTGAATTAACTCACCACTCGTTTTCATACCCTCTGTCCTTTTTACCATGGGCCAGATGTATGGGCTTAAGATTAATGATCACCATTGTTTCTCCCTCAAGCATATGGAACAGAATTTAATTGCTGCTCTTCTTTGGATATGAGTGCTGATAATTTATCAGACTAAAGACATATTCCAGGAATTCTGGAGAATGGAGCAGGATGTTTACTGAAAACAAGACTGAGGTGTCAGAGTTTTACACTGATGGCCTAGTAATTGCTACTGCAATACCACTGTCATGGCCGAAAGCAATAAGGAACTAAAGGTGAACGAAGAGAGTAAGAAAAAAAAAAAAAATGCTAGCTGAAACCTCAGCATTGAGGAAATAAGATAATGGTATCTGTTATTATAATTAAGATAATGAGCAACCTAGACAGCATATTAAAAAGCAGAGACATTACTTTACCAACAAAGTTCCATCTAGTTAAGGTTACAGTTTTTTTAGTAGTCATGTATGGATGTGAGAGTTTGACTCAAAGGAAAGCTGAGCACTGAAGAATGGATGCTTTTGAACTGTGGTGTTGGAGAAGACTCTTCAGAGTCCCTCAGACTGCAAGGAGACCCAAGCAGTCCATCCTAAAAGAAATCAGTCCTGAATATTCACTGGAAGGATTGATCTTGAAGCTGAAACTCCAGTACTTTGGCCACCTGATGCGAAGAGCTGACTCATTTGAAAAGACCCTGATGCTGGGAAAGACTGAGGGCGGGAGGAGAAGGCGTGGACTAAAGATGAGATGGTTGGATGGCATCACTGACTCAATGGGCATGAGTTTGAGTAAACTCTGGGAGTTGGTGATGGACGGGGAGGCCTGGTGTGCTGCAGTCCATTGGGTAGCAAAGAGTCGGACACGACTGAGTGACTGAACTGAACTGAACTGAATGTCATCTGGTCCCATCACTCCATGAGAAATAGATGGGGAAACAATGAGACTTTATTTTCAGTTCAGGTCAGTTCAGTTCAGTCGCTCAGTCATGTCCGACTCTTTCAATCCCATCAATTGCAGCACGCCAGGCCTCCCTGTCCATCACCAACTCCCGGAGTTCACTCAAACTGACATCCATTGAGTCGGTGACGCCATCCAGCCATCTCATCCTCTGTCGTCGCTTTTCCTCCTGCCTCCAGTCCCACCCAGCATCAGAATCTTTTGCAATGAGTCAGCTCTTCGCAAGAGGTGGCCAAAGTAGTGGAGTTTCAGCTTTAGCATCATTCCTTCCAAAGAACACCCAGGGTTTATCTCCTTTAGAATGGACTGGTTGGATCTCCTTGCAATCCAAGGGACGCTCAAGAATCTTCAACACCACAGTTCCAAAGCATCAATTCTTTGGCACTCAGCTTTCTTCAGTCCAACTCACACATCCATACATGAATATTGGAAAAACCATAGCCTTGACTAGACGGACCTTTGTTGGCAAGGTAATGTCTCTACTTTTTGGAGGGCTCCAAAATGACTGCAGACAGTGACTGCAGCCATGAAATTAAGACACTTGCTCCTTGAGAGAAATGCTTTGACAAACCTAGACAGTGTATTGAAAAGCAGAGACATCACTTGACCAACCAAACTCCATATAGTGAAGGCTATGGTTTTCCAGTAGTCATGTGTGGATGTGAGAGTTCATATGTAAAGAAGGCTGAGTGCCAAAGAGTTGATGATTTTGAACTGTGGTGTTGGAGAAGACTCTTGAGAGTCCCTTGAACAGTCTGGAGATCAAACCAGTCTATCACCTCTGAATATTCATTGGAAGGACTGATGCTGAAGCTGAAGTTTCGATAATTTGGCCACCCGATTCGAAGAACTGACTCATTTGAAAAGACCTTGATGCTGGCAAAGATTGAAAACGGGAGGAGAAGGGGATAACAGAGGGTAAGATGGTTGGATGGCATCATCAACTCAATAAACATGAGTTTGAGCCAACTCTGGGAGATAGTGAAGAACAAAGAACTCTGCAATGCTACAGTCCATGGGGTCGCAAAGAGTTGGACATGACTAAGTAAATGAACAATAGCAACACAGTAGTTCTATTTTGAGTTTTTAAAGTAAATGCTTTTTTCCATAATGGCTTCACCAATTTATAGTCTCATTAACAGTATGGGGTGGGGGTGTTCCATTTTCTTCATGCCCTCTCCAGCATTTGTTATTAACATTTTAATGATAACCATCCTGACTATTGTGAGGTGGTACATCGTTGTAGTTTTGACTTGCATTTCTCATTATTAGTGATGTTGGACATCATTTTTTATGCTTATGAGTCATCTCTATGTTTTCTTTGGAAAAATGTTCATTTAGGTCTTCTGCTCAGTTTTTGATTTGGCTCTTTTTTTTTTTGTTATTGAGTTGTATGAGCTGTTTGTATATTTTGGAGATGAATCCTTTGTTATTCAAACCATTTGCAAATGTTTTCTCCCATTCTGTAGATTGTTTTTCATTTTGTTTATGGTTTGCTTTGCCGTGGAAAAGCTTATGAGTTTGATTATCATGTCATGTCTTGTATTTAAGACTTTAAGCCGTTTTCAATTTTCTTTTGTGTGTGGTGTGAGGGTAAACTTTTTAACTTCATCAGTTTACATGGGACTTTCCAGCTTTCCCAACACCATTTGTGGATGAGACTATCTTTTCTTCGTTGTGTATTCTTGCCTCATTTGTTGAAGATTAATAGACCATAGATATGTGTGGTTATTTCTGTCCCATTGATCCACATGTCTGTTTTTGTGCCAATACCATTCTGTTCTGATTAACATAGTTTTGTAGCATTGACTGAAGTCTGTGAAGGTTATGGCTCCTGCTTTGATCATTTACCATAGGATTAGTTTTGCAGTTTTTTTTTTTTAATGTTTCTGAATATATTTTGGGATATTTGTTTCAGTTCTGTGAAAAATGCCATAGATGACTTGACAGAGACTCCATTAAATCTGTAGATTGCTTTCTGTAGTGTGGGCATTTGAACAATATTAATTACTTCAGTCAAATGTCATGGGTATCATTGCATTTGTTTGAATCATCTTCAGTTTCCTTTCTCCATGTTTAATATTTGTCAGCATATAGTTCTTTTGCCTCCTTAGTCAGGTTTATTCCTAAGTATGTTTTTTCAGGCAATTTTAAAAGGGACTTGTTTAAAAAAATTATTCATTTGCCTTATGACCCAGCAATTCCACTGTTGGGCATACGCACTGAGGAAACCAGAATTGAAAGAGACACATGTACACCAATGTTCACTGCAGCACTGTTTATAATAGCCAGGACATGGAATCAACCTAGATGTCCATCAGCAGATGAATGGATAAGAAATCTGTGGTACATATACATAATGGAGTATTACTCAATTGTTAAAAAGAATACATTTGAATCAGTTCTGATGAGATGGATGAAACTGGAGCCTATTATACAGAGTGAAGTAAGCCAGAAAGAAAAACACCAATACAGAATACTAACACATATATATAGAATTTAGAAAGATGGTAATGATAACCCTGTGTGCGAGACAGCAAAAGAGACACAGATGTATAGAACAGTCTTTTGGACTCTGTGGGAGAGGGAGAGGGTGGGATGATTTGGGAGAATGGCATTGAAACATGTATAAAATCATATAAAGAAATGAATTGCCAGTCCAGGTTCAATGCAGGATACAGGATGCTTGGGGCTGGTGCACTGGGATGACCCAGAGGGATGGTATGGGGAGGGAGGTGGGCGGGGGGTTCAGGATGGGGAACACCTGTATACCCGTGGCAGATTCATGTTGATATATGGCAAAACCAACACAATATTGTAAAGTAATTCCCTCCAATTAAAACAAATAAATTTAAATTTTTAAAAATATTCATTTTTATTTGGAGGATAATTGCATTACAGTATCATGTTGGTTTCTGCCATACATCAACGAACCAGCCATAAGTATACATATGTCCCCTCCTCCTTAAACCCCCTCCCACCTTCTATCTCATGCCACCCTTCTAGGTTGTCACATAGCACCAGTTTGTGCTCCTTGTGTTATATATAAGTTAACATTAGCTATCTATTTTACATATGGTAATGTATGTATTTCAGTGCTATTCTCTCAGTTCATTCTATTTTCTCCTGCGCCCACTGTGTCCAGAAGTCTCTTCTCTATACCTGTATCTCTATTCCTGCCTTGCAAATACATGCATTAGTAGCATTTTCTATATTCTTTATATATGCAACACTTGTTTTTTCTCTTTCTGACTTACCTCACTCTGTAATGCTCAAAATTCTCCAAGCGAGGCTTCAGCAATACACAAACTGTGAACTTCCAGATGTTCAAGCTGGATTTAGAAAAAGCAGAGGAATCAGAGATCAAACTGCCAACATCCTCTGGATCATCCACAAAGCAAGAGAGTTCCAAAAAAACATCTATGTCTGCTTTATTGACTATGCCAAAGCCTTGGAGTGTGTGGATCGCAATAAACTGGGAAATTCTGAAAGAGATGGGAATACCAGACCACCTGATCTGCCTCTTGACAAACCTGTATGCACATCAGGAAGCAACAGTGAGAAGTAGACATGAAACAGCAGACTGGTTCCAAGTAGGAAAAAGAGTACATCAAGGTTGTATATTGTCACCCTACTTATTTAACTTATATGCAAAGTATATCATGAGAAATGCTGGGCTGGAGGAAGCACAAGCTGGAATCAAGATTGTCACAAGAAATATCAATAACCTCAGATATGCAGGTGGCACCACCCTTATGTCAGAAATTGAGGAAGAACTAAAGAGCCTTTTGATGAAACTGGAAAAGGAGAGTGAAAAAGTTGGCTTAAAGCTAAACATTCAGAAAACGAAGATCGTGGCATCTGGTCCCATCACCTTGAGAGAGTCATTATTAGGAAGGTTGATAAGAAGTCCAGGGGTCCCCAAGGAGAGAGGGGTCTGGAATTCTCAATGAGGAAGAAAGGACAAACTTTTGTGTCCCTCTACATTCCTTCAGATATTATAGCAATAATGTATCCTGCTCGAGGACAGTCTCTGGAAAAAAAGCTTCTGGCTAATCCTGTTATGTTAAGGTGTAAATTATGGGAGTAGGTCTAGTGAGGTCTTTATAACCTCCAGATGTTCTTTTGATTCACTGTAATAACTAATTAGAGAGTATATAACTCCATGGCTAACACTAGCAAGGAGGTACTCTTGCTACCCCCTTCTGATGCCTATGTCAGAAGCTTTCTCTATCTCCTTTATACTTTAATAAAACTTTATTTCACAACAGTGCTGAATGATCAAGCCTCGTCTCTAGCCCTGGATTGAATTCTTCTCCTCCGGAGGCCAAGAATCCAGAGGTCTTTGCATTGTTCAGCAACAGCCTTTCAACTTCGCGGCAAATAGATGGGGAAACAGTAGCAACAGTGGCTGACTTTATTTTGGGGGCTCCAAAGTCACCACAGATGGTGATTGCAGCCGTGAAATTAAAAGACGCTTACTCCTTGGAAGGAAAGTTATGACCAACCTAGACAGCATATTAAAAAGCAGAGACATCACTTTGCTGTAAAGGTCCTAGGTCATATGGTTGTTCCAGTAGTTGTACAAATGTAAGAGTTGGACTGTAAAGAAGGTTGAGTGCCAAAGAACTGCAGCTTTTGAACTGTGGTGTTGGAGAAGACTCTTGAAAGTCCGTTTGACTGCAAGGGGATCAAGCCAGTCACTCTTAAAGGAAACCAACATCAAATACTCATTGGAATGACTGAAAGTGAAGTTCCAATATTTTAGCCACCTGTTTTGAAGATCAGACTCATTGGAAAAGTCCCTGATGCTGGTATAGATTGAAGACAAAAGGAGAAGAGGGCAGCAAAGGATGAGGTAGTTGGAGGGAGGTAGTTAGCATCACTGACTCAATGGACATGAATTTGAGCAAACTCCAGGAAATAGTGAAGGACAGGGAAGTCGGGCATACTGCAGTCCATGGGGTTGCAAAGAACTGGACGTGACTTAGTGACTGAACAACAGCAGTGTCACACAGTGACTGCTTTAGATTTAAAAGTAAGATCAAGACTTATTTAATTACACTCTTACATCCAGCAGACTGTATTATATAGGAAATATTTTCAATGAGAGATAAGTGATGCCAAGTACTCACTAAGTGAAGGACTAGGAAACCTCACATGCTGCAGTCCATGGAGTCACAGAGAGTCGGACACGACTTAGTGACTGAACAACAACAAGAAACTGTATTTGAATAACTTGTCTTCAATTTTACCCTGGCTAGTACACTTCCAAATAGGAATAAGCATGTATGTGTATGTGTTCAGGGGCCTGGGTGTCTCAGGCAGATCCCAAGCTGGTAGAAGTCTGGCATGACTTCTAGCCCCTCACACTGTTACCATTACAAGATTAGTCATTATAATATATACTCTAAAATCATTGAGCGAAACATCCAAAAGCTTTGATTTGTTGTCATTATCGTATTTGTCCTTCATTAAAATGTAGAATTGTAATGTATTAATAAGAAGGTATGATCAAGAATGCTGAGGGATTATTTTTACTGCTTCATTTATTCAGTTTCTTCATGAATAAACCACAATGTAAAACGATTAGCAGTGCATGTCTACCAGATCAACAGATTTTCTTTTGTTTACTTTTGCCTTTCTATCAAGAGTTAATAAGCAAGAACTAGGGCTTTACGAAAAGGGCCTTAATAGTCCCCACAGTTTGTATAAACTTCAGACATTTTTAGAAACTAATTTGTCTTGGATTACAGTTGTTTTACAATGTTGTGTTAGTTTCTGCTGCACAGCAAAGTGAATTAGTTACATATATACACTCATTTTAGACTCTTTATATATATATCAATTATAGAGTATTGACAGAGGAGCCTGATGGATTACAGTCAATGGGGTCACAAAGATTTGGGCGTGACTGATGACTAAGCGCAGCACATAGAGTTATGAATAGAGTTCCCTGTGTTGTATAGTAGAGCCTTATTAGTTGTCTACTTTGTATATAACTGTGTAAATATAAATCCCAATCTCCCAATTTCTTGCAGACACTTCTTCCTGATCTCCTTGTTCTTTGACCATCTAGTTTAGAAGGTGTGTCAATTCCTTCTCTACCATGATGATGTGTGAACATTTTACAACCCAGGAATGTCTTGCTCCAGAACCTGTGAGCCCACCTTCCTCAAAGTGATAATCTGAAAAATGGGTCCCTTTATCCCAGTCTGTGTGGAAAGGTGGAAGCTACATTTCCACAGGTGCTGATGACTAAGCACAGATGGGAACCTTGAGGCTGAGGGCCTGTGTTACCTTCTCATTAGCTCACTCAGTGTTTACAAATCCCCATATCCCCAGTTACTTGTTTCAGGAGAGTTGAGTTCAATCTTTCTCCTTGCAATAGTCTTGACCTTTATCACAATGTCTTGAATAAAGTTTTCCTTGCCTATTTAACTCTCCAGGGCAATGTTTTTGGGAGGATCTGTGGCTCCTTTCTATTAACTGCATAGCTAAAGAAAAATCTTACTCTCAAAATCCATAATAACAGGTGCTTCAGGCAGTTAGAGGTGCAGTAACAGAATACCTTGGATGAGTGTGCTTATACAATAATTATTTGTTTCTCATAGTCTAAAGGTTGAGAGTCAAGGTCAGGATTCAGCAAGGTCAGGTTCTGGTGAATGTGTCTTACCTAGACTTTGCCACCTTGTAATTTATCTTCATGTGGCAGAAAGAGAGAAAGGACTAGCTCTATTCCTCTGTTTAGAAAGATGGTAATGTCATGGGAACTCCACCCTCATGATCTAATTACCTCCCAAAGGCCCAACCTCTTGGGACCATCTCACTGGAGGTCAGGGTTTCAACATATAAATTTATGTGGGGACACAGAGATTTAGTCCATAACAATAATAGCTCATACTACTTATAGTCAGCAGAAGTTAGTTAGGATGTTTGAGGTACTATGCACTTAACAGAATGATATTCATAAGTTGGTCCCGTTTCCTTGTTTTACATAATTTATCCTGTTTAATTATTGTAAGTATTCACCAACGTTTATAAATAGTTCGTGAATCAACTATAGGAAAACTTTCATAATGTCCAATATGTTGTTTGGTTAAAGAAATACACATATACTTGGCAAATTGGAGCTATACTAAAACTCAGTGAATTCTCCACCATTGAAATCATTAACAGTACATAACAAATTTAATCACAAATTCTTTTAAAGTTCTTTAACTAACATTAATTGAACGTGCCCCTTTTCTCAGAAAACAACTGCAAGTTCATTATGTGATGAACAGACATTTTGTGAATGAAATTTGTTAAAATGACTTAATCATTGATGTACCATCATTATCACTTCCAAAATGTTCTAAGGTTTTTGAGACATAAATTATCACATGTGCATTACAAAATACTCAGTTCCATTTATGACTGGATCAGGTTATTTCTACTGTATATCATTTCTGGGGGAAAACTTCTATCATTACCCTAAGAAATTAATCAGTCCATTTTGACAAACATATTTAGAAATATTTTGAATTGTTTAATAGATTAGTTGTCTTAAACACCTGCTGTTATTTTCCTATTTATTCAAATATTTTTAAAGGGATACTTGGCCCTTAATGAGAATATTAGTCATAACATCCTTCTCCTTTTCCTTCTCACAACCAAATAACAAAAATATTTAAATTACTGGTGTTTTTGAAAATAAAAGTCTTCATGATATAAGCAAAAGTAACCATAATAAAAAGACAGTGATGGGACTTCCTTAGTGGCCCAGGGATAAGAATCTGCCTGCCAGTGCAGGGGACATGGGTCTGATCCCTGGTCTGGGAAG
Organism: Budorcas taxicolor; assembly: GCF_023091745.1. Classification (NCBI taxonomy): domain Eukaryota; kingdom Metazoa; phylum Chordata; class Mammalia; order Artiodactyla; family Bovidae; genus Budorcas; species Budorcas taxicolor. Next base: position 8,601,919 of record NC_068925.1, read on the forward strand.
ACCCCACATGCTGCTGAGCAACTAGCCTGTGCACCTCAGCTACTGGCCCAGGGCTCTAGAGCCTGCGAGTTACAGCTACTGAAGCCTGTGCGCCTGGAGCCTGTGCTCCACAACAAGAGAGCAGTCCCCACTCAGGACAGCGAGAGAGAAGCCAGGCATGACAAGGGAGACCTAGCACAGAAAAAACAAACAAAAAACAGACAAAAAAAACTTAGAGTGATAAATTGAAAACATGTTTGCAACACATGACAAAAACGTTCATTTTTGTGAGAATAATTTAAAGGGCTCTAAATAAAGCGTACAAGTGGATACATAGGTATGAAACTTAATTTTGTTTATAAGATTAACTCTTAGTCTTTGTTTCTTCTAGGGAAGTCTGGGGACTCGGAAAGAGTAGAAATGGGTGGAGGAGACTGTACGAGGGGAGGGGTGGGCGCACAGTCAATATTGTAAGACCTTTAGTGGGACCCTTAGACTAGGGTTAGAGGTCATGCTCCACCAACAGGAGACCTGGCAGCAGTCCTCGCCGGAGTCTGATGAGTCCGGGACAGAGGCCTTCTCCATGCGCTATCCAGGCCCTCAGGCCTCAGGGCAGGTGGGTGAGATGGGGGCCCAGGACAGTTTGGGGCGTGTGTCCCACAGAGTCCCAGAGCCCTAGCCACGGGTGCCCACAGGCCAGATCCAGGCCACAAAGCAGCCGAAGTGAAAGTGAAACTCGCTCAGCCGTATCTGACTCTTTGCGACCCCGTGGACTATACAGTCCATGGCATTCTCCAGGCCAGAACGCTGGATTGGGTAGCCTTTCCCTTCTCCGGGGGTTCTTCCCAGCACAAAGCAGTGAACCTCTCTCCAGTCCCTGCCTCCATGACCTATAAGCTGCAGAAGACGATATGGGCATGGTCCCCAGAGGCCTGGGCAGCTGGAGGATATGACCCGGGCTACTAAGGTAAGAGTTTCCCAGCTCCTGTCTCTCTGTTCACGTTTCCACACTTGGTCCAGCACTGATCGGTTGTCCACCCCCAGGAGATGGCCGGAGGTTAGGTTGGTGTGCAAAGATCTTACACATCATTTCAGGCTCGCCTCTGTGGTTGGGACCTCTCTCAAAGAGAGTAATTGTTGTGAACTAACTTTTAACTCAGTTGGAAATTGTTACAAGTGTATCTCTGCAGCTTAAATGAACAGCCTGAGGCCCAGCTGGGTCCTGGGCACCAGGCACCCGGAGAGATAAATGTTGGGTGGGGTCTTGGACCCAGCTCTGAGGTGCTGCCCACTGAGACCTGCCCCCTCAGCCAGGGCTGGGCACTGGACGGAGGACCCTGACTTCGTGCCGGATACTCTGACCACACAGGACCCCCTCCTCCTGGCCTGGGCCTGGACCCCAGAGGTAGAGGGTGGTGCCTGGGACCTGATGCTTTCCTGTCAGAACTGAGGGTAGCCTTTGTTTTGGGGGGAGGTTTACAGCAACATTACAGCTTCCCTCATAGCTCCATCAGTAAAGAACCTGTCTGCAGTGCAGGGGACCTGGGTTTGATTCTTGGGTTGGCAAGGTCCCCTGGAGAAGGAAATGGCAACCCACTCCAGTATTCTTGCCTGGAGAGTCCCATGGACAGAGGAGCCTGGCGGGCTACAGTCCATGGGGCCGCAGGAGTCGGACTTGACTCAGTGACTAAACCACCACCACCACAAGAACATCGTGACCTGACCATGACCTGACCTCAGGAACAAAGACTCTGACCCCAGACGCAACCAGGCCACTCCCTCAGCTTTCCTAGAAAAGCACTTTGCTGAAAGTTTTCTGGGTGCTCAGCTTTTTTTGGTGTGTTTGTCTTTTCTCCTTGTGTGGCCCTGCAGTAAGGCTTTCTCTCCTCACTGTGTGTTAGGAGCACAAACTTGTGATCAGTACCAAGATGATATTCTAATCAAGAATAGAATCTCTTTTTATTCTCAACGTGTTAGATTTGTCCCTCCTCACCCCAAAATGTTCACTATCAACTATACTTGGGGACAGAACATTTTCACTCATATGAATTATTTTCATAATCAGAGAGGAGTGTGTGAGCCTGAGAGTCAGGTTTTGAAATAAAATGTTGATTCGGAAAAGCCAGACTTGTCCATAGAACCACAGTGGCAGTGGGACTCGCCCTGTGCAGAGTCCAGTTAATTCTGAAGGTTCTGTGATGTGTGGTCGCCATGGTAATGTGGTGGTACACATACCGCATTCTGTACACAGTGTGTTTGAGAGCTGACATCTTCATGTATTGTGGCAAAGAGGAATGGGCAACCTAAACTGCTGTTTGGGAGGTAGGTTCCCACTGATCCTCTGAAGGATGTTGCTTCAAGTGGGCTGGTTAACCGTTACTGATGAATTTTCCTCATCTTTCTTAATTTTTTTCTTTTCCATCACTCTAATTTATCTACAGAGTTGTTCTAAATGTGTTTTATAGTTTTGTCTTATTCCTTAATTTATATTTTGATTCTCCTGTCAGCTGGCTGCCTTAAATATCTTCCTAAATTTCCAATTTCCCAATGCCAGTTTTGTATACACTCATACCAGAGAACTGATGGAAAGAACGAACACAGGAGAACCTGATGTCTCCTCAGCATTGGACATTATAGTAAAAGGGAATTCCATCGCAACTCTTCTCAAATGTTGCTGCCCAAATCTGCAAACACTAGCAGTGTAAATCCAGAGACTTAAAAAGGAAAGAAACTGGGATTTACTGGTGGGATTCCCATGGGTTGATGTGGGCTGGATCATTGTTTGGCTGTTGCCAAGGAGTTTAGTGAGATGGCATAGTGCTGTCGGGTTAGTAGGAGGAACATTTGGTCACTGAGGGAAGGAGAGTCTGTCTGTTGATCCTCAAGGAGAATCTAGGGTTACTGTCTCCAGGCTGTGAGGATGGAGATGATTTTCAAAAAGAAGGTGGGGCTCTGTTGTCTTCCACTACAGGGTCTAGAGCTTGATGAGAAGTTGATAGAGTCAGAATTTTAGTGGAGAAAGATTGAACTCCTGCCCATTCTTAGCTATCACTTGGTCCAGGCTGCTCAAATAAATGTTCAGATCAGCTGTGAGACTTTGAGCATCTCAGATTTGATTAAGCCACCAAAGGCCAGCACAGATGACCACCTCCCCAGTGAAATCACATTTACTGCTCATCCAGACTTGGTCAAGTTAAAGGGAAGCTAATTCTTGGTACGGTCATCATGTGGCCTTTAGTTTAGAAAGTTCTGAGCTCTGAGCCAACTTGTTGGCCAAACAGACCACTGGTCACTTAGCAAGGTGAACTGGGCTTTGGGAAGGCTGCTCGTGAGATGGTTGAGTGTGAAGAAACTTTGGAGGATGGACAGAGTTGGAATCCTGTGGTCTTTCTGAGGGGCTTTGCTCAGAGGAAACTTGTATTTTGGATCAGGAACTGAAATATAGAAACGAATGGTAGGAGGAGGATTTGAGCTCTTTTGAAGGCTGAGGCATCTTCTTCAGGGCATCAGCTCTCATCCACAGAAAACTAGGGGCAGGATAATTTGAGTTGGGGGTAGGGTTGAGCTCCTGGTTAAGGGGTTTTAGCACAGGTCTCAGGGCTGCAGGCATCTGTGTCCTCAGGGAACCATCTATAATCCTGTCCCAGATCCACTATTTATCATTGTGTGACACTTGGAAATTCACTTCATCTCTCTAAATTTCAACACCGTCTAATGTAACATATGGATTACAGCCCACACTTTGTCCACCCTTCCTCTTGAACAGGGCAGGGTGTCAGAAGAGGTGATAATAGATACTCTCCATGAGCTATAAAACCTTGTTTCTGTGAAAAAGCTGAAGAATAAGCTTCCATCCCCACTTATTGGAGCCATCAAAAGGCCCTCTCTGCTTTCAACCACTACTGAAGGTCCATCTTATTCTTGCCGTCATTCAGTGTTGAACACTTACAGAGAAATTATGAAGCACCAGTCCTTTACTTTTCTATTTATTTATTTGTCTGTTGATCATTTATTTATTTGGCTGCATCGGGTCTTAGCTGGGGCACACGGGATCTTCATCACATTGTGCAGATCTTTCGTTGCAGGGCACTGACTCTCTAGTTGTGGTGCTTGAGCTCAGTAGATGCAACATGTGGGCTTAGTTGCTCTGAGGCATGTGGGACCGAGTTTGCCGATCAGAAATCAAACCCCATCCCCTGGGTTGTGAGGCAGATTCTTACCTACTGGACTGCCGGGGAAGTCCCTCCTTTATTTTTCTAATATTTTCCCTGTATTTAATCATTCTTGGCCTCATGATACTAAAACTAGGCCACGTTAACATTTCTCCAACTCAGGACAGGGAACTGAGGCAAAGAGGGATCCATATGTCTTTCCCAAGTACCTGCTTCTCCTAAATGCGATTTGAATCCAGTCCATCAGGGATGGTCACCATGCTCTGCTGAGCTTCGAGGTCTCAGTTAAATAGAGATATTTGCACACACAGCCAGTCTGTTGGGTATTTTCAGTGCACATGAAACTGCAGATCTTCCTAAGTCCACCTTGGATTCAGGAGGCCTTGCTAGGCATCTGGTGAGGAAGGGGACCAGAGGATTGAACTGTGGATCAATTTTTATTAGTTCCCGGTGGTCCTCTGCCAGCAAGATGTCGAGAGCTCTCACCATTATAATGCATTTCACAGGGGGTTTCATCCAGAAGCGGAGAAGAAACAGCCCTGAGATTCAAAAATCAAGAACCAGCCAGATGAAGAGACTTCGTTGTTGGCCACATAATAGGGTGCACCCTACTGACTCAACTGAAGGTACTGTGGCAATTTTCTCATTAAGTTCATTCAAGAATGATTATTGTAGTATGTTCAGGGCCTCATATTTAAGAAAAAAATACAGAAATATTAAGCAATGTTCTTCTTTTATTTCATGTGTTCAAATTGAATCTATATCACTTGGTACTGCTTTAACTATGAAAGGAAACATGCATTTTAAATTCAACATTTGGTTCATATTTAAAAGTGAAGATGGTCTTTAGCTATGGTTTGGACATTAGCTAATTTTTTAACACTAGGTGTGATGTGTTCCCCCTTGAAGTCATGTTTCAAGACTTCTTTAAATTATTAGACTTTATTTAAAGCAGGATTACATTGACATAAAAGTTCTATGGAATATACAGACACTTCCTATATCATATCACTTCAGGTTCAGCTCTCACATTCTACTCACAGATCACACATGTGTGGTACATTTTTTACAATTAGTGAGAAAATATATTTTTAGTAATTCAAAGTCTAACATTGTTAGTTCACTTAACATGCACACTTTGTGTTGTTATATTCAGTGATATTTTAAATATGCACATTTAAATTATAGTACCATACAGAAATTTATACACTAATGTTCACAGTGTATTATTAGTACTTAAATACTAGAAACAACCCAAAGACCATCATGTGATGAATGGATAAATGAAATGTGATATGTACTCAGAATGGAATACTATCCCACCATAAAAATGAATTAAGGATTGAAATATGCTATAAAATGGATGGATGATTTAATACCAAAATTTATTCTAGTTAGTGAAATAAGGCAGGCACAGAAACCCAAATATTGTATGATTCCACTGGTTTAAGGTACACAGAATAGGCTAACTCATGGAAGCTGAAATAGAAATTACCAAAGCGAGGAGGCAACAGAGAAGGTGGATTATGACTTAATGGGCACAGAGGTTATATTGGATCTGATGAAAAAGATGTAGATGGAGTTGATAGGTACACTCAATTGTCAATATAGAAAAATCAAGATTGCCAGCAGAAATATCCATAACCTCAGATATGCAGATGAGATCAACCTTATGGCAGAAACTGAAGAACTGAAGAGCCTCTTGAGGAAAGTGAAAGAGGAGAGTGAAAAAGCTGGCTTAAGCCTCAACATTCCGAAAACTAAGATCATGGCATCTGGTCACAGCACTTCATGGCAAATAGATGGGGAAACAGTGGAAACAGTGGCCGACTTAATTTTTCTGGGCTCCAAAATCACTGCAGATGGTGATTGCAGCCATGAAATTAAAAGACGCTTCCTCCTTGGAAGCAAAGTTATGACCAACCTAGACAGCATATTAAAAAGCAGAGACATTACTTTGTCAACAAAGTTCCGTCTAGTCAAGGCTATGGTTTTTCCAGTAGTAATGTATGGATGTGATAGTTGGACTAATAAAGAACGGTGAGCACCAAAGAAGTGATGCTTTTGAACCGTGGTGTTGGAGAAGACTCTAGAGAGTCTCTTGGACTGCAAGGAGATCGAATCAGTCCATCCTAAAAGAGATCAGTCCTGGGTGTTCATTGGAAGGACTGATGTTGAAGCAGAAACTCCAATACTTTGGCCACCTGATGTGAAGAGCTGAGTCATTTGAAAAGACCCTGATGGCTGGGAAAGATTGAGGGCAGGAGGAGATGCGGACGACAGAAGATGAGATGGTTGGATGTTATCACCAACTCAATGGACATGGGTTTGGGTGGACTCTGAGACTTGGTGATGGATAGGGAGGCCTGGCATGCTGCGATTCATGGTGTCGCAGAGTCGGACATGACTGAGCAACTGAATTGAACTGATGGAACTTTTTAATTCTTAAGAATTATGAAAAGAATAAATACAATATATTTTTGATGACAATGCTCAGGCCCTAAGTTCTGTCTGTGAGCCCATGGACGGCAGCACACCAGGCTTCCCTGTCTCTCACTATCTTCTGGAGTTTGCTCAAATTCATGCCAATTGAGTTGATAACGTTATCCAGACATCTCATCCTCTGTGGCCCATACTTTTCCCCCTGCCCTCAGTCTTTCCCAGCATCAGGGGCTTTTCGAATGAGCCTGTTCTTTACATCAGGCGGCCAAAGTATTGAAGTTTCAGGATCAGTCCTTCCAATGAATATTCATGATTGATTTCCTTTAAGATTAACTGGTTTGATCTCCTTGTGGTCCAAGGAACTCACGAGAGTCTCTTTAGAGTCTTTAAACCATTAATTCTTTGGCACTCAGCCTTCTTTATGGTCCAAGTCTCAGAACTGTACATGACTTCTGAAGCATAGTGTGATTTTTAGTGCTTCCCTCTGTCAGACAGAGTTTCAAGTCGATCAGGTTCCCCTTAGCCAGAAAGCTTAAGGCTCTCTGACTCATTTCTGAAACATTCATTTCCTTGGCCTTCCTCCACCCATGAGGAAGATTGTCCAACAGATTTCACCCCACACTTATTAACCACCCACATCCACACACTCCCCCCATGTGTCCACACTATCAGCATCACAGATGCCCTGACAATTCTCTATGTCCTCTTAGAGCTCCCTGAGGACCAGCTTGAGGAGCTATCCATTTCAACATTGGAGGAAGAGGCTCTGCCCAACTCCATAGTAAGTGCCTCCTATTCATCTGAGAGAAAACTGTTGCTTAATGATGTTATTTTCTAGCTGAATTCAGATAAAGGTTCAGAATATTCAAGACAGTTCATACAAACCATTTTTAATTTGATGTGTGACTTTCTCCCAGCAGATAACTTATTCAAAAGGATGTTTTTCAAAAATGACAACATACATTAAAAACTGGAATCGGGAGCAGTTTCCTCAGCAGAAACTGTTCCTTCCCGAAATGAAAGTTTTAATTACTGGTGAAAATGAGCTAGAGAGATCTTCCAGGAGGAGCTCCAGCCTTTCCCACATGTGTCCTCTCTGTGTTCTTTTGGGGATACGGACTCAACAGCACATTCCCATCTGGTTTTCTGAAAAGAAAAAGAGAACAAAAGACCTGAAGGCACAGTACTGAAGACGCTGACACCCTCACGCTGTTTTCTTCTTTCTAATTGCAGGCGCGTGAACAAGCCAGTGACCACGGTAAATATTCAGGGATCATCCCTCTGATGAAAAAAATCTAGTTGATGTACATGGCAATCTCTTGCCAGCTCGGTTTGGAGAGTCGCCCTGATGCTGGATTCCTAAAGAGGGTGAAGGCAGGGGATGCAGATAAGAGACGGATCTCCCAGGAAAGAAAATGTCTGTGCCCTATGGTATGGGTAAACAACTACATCAGTTAGATGCATGGGCTTGGGTCCCACGTGTGAGCCTATGCAGTGTGATTCTAAAGCCATTTGTCTGTGTGTGTTTCCTCAGGAGATTTTTCCCTCTTATGAAGCACAAGTCAACTGTGAACTTTCTAAACACTTCTCATCACGCTGCTCACTGGCTATAGATTACCTAATTCTTTCCTCAATATAGTCATTCCTCAAGTTTGGTTAATATTCACTTTGTTCGAATGGAGATGGTGCTGAGAAAAATGGACCAAGCTATTGACCTCCTAAGTGGAAAAGGATAAACTGAGAACCTTGGGGTGGTCTCAATGTGTCTGCTCTGGACCCCTGACCTGCACTTACCACTCAACCACGGGATCCTCAGTCATGGAGCAAGGGGGATCCCTGCATCTATGTTTCTGCCTGGAGGTACTAGAGCTCTAGAGGTCCAGACTGTGCCCATCATTGTAAGATGGGCTCAGTGGTCATGGAACCCAGGGCAAACATAGCTGGATTATCGCCAACATTGGCACAGTCATTATTGTGAAAGGCACCTTGGGATTCACATATTCCTGGTCAATTCAAAGATCTGAAAGTTGTGTTCCCTTGTTTAGACAGTACAGGCCATATCTGTTGGTGCTAGTGTCATTGCTTAACCAAGGACAAAAGCAGGTTGTCATCAGGGAGATATTTCATTGTACTGGGTGACATTACCATAAGCCTTACATTGGTTAAACCGTGTAGCACACTTTCAAGGGAAGGTGTCAAATAGATCTCACAGTGGAACTTGAGACTCTGCTTGGTGCCCTTGACTCTTGTTGTAAACCTCCTGCACACCAGGGTCCAAGAAGGTCAACGTTTACCCCATGCTTTGTCTCCATGAGGAACTGTCCCACTAAATGTATGGCTTCAATGAGTGTGAACAGACACTGACTCAGTGGATGTGCAAATATTGTTTGGAAAATGAAGACTAGGAAGAAACATCACATGATAGATTATAGCTATTTGGCAAGGTAGGGTTGAAATCAGTCCTCTAGGAGAGATGCTTTTAATCAAGAACAAAATCTCGTAGAAAACTTAGTAAGCGCATCAGCTGAAACTGAATCCTGGGGAGGCAGTGATCTAGGAGGAAATCCTCTGGATAGGGGTGGTTTTGCAGAAGATAGAAGAAACAGGCAGGAGTTCCATGAGTCTCTGTCATTGAAAGGTGGCATGCATTTCAGTGTTTCTTTTTTCCGGAACTGTTAGGTTATCACTAGTTAAAACAGAAGTTTTGTTTCGTTATTTCCTGCTCCTCTGATTTGCTCTTATTCATACAAGGATGATTCAACAGCAACTCAGTCCATAGTTACTAATGCCTTATGCGTACACTCCGCCCCATGTCCCCCCAAATGAAAAAGATTCCTGAGAGATTAGGGAGCAGCCTCACTTGTGTCCCAATGGCTATTCTGTGTCCCTCTAGCTCCCCAGGAGGACATGGCGGTGGAACTGTCCCAGGACCGAGCTGCAGAAGAGCCTCTGAACACTGTGAACGTAAGGGTACCTTTCTCAATCTTGGATAAGACTGTGGCTTCACTTCTTTATTTTCTTTTCAGTTGAAAACAGTTATAGTACTCTGACAATTTACGTTACCACTGAGGCATGCAAATCCTTGGCTGGGAAAGTAGAGAGCATAAATCCATTATCAACACAGTCCTGATTCAGAAGGACATTTAAATAAGACAGCATCATTGATTACTGTAGGTACTTTGCTCAGCAGAAAGTTTTATTTCTTGAAAAACAATTTGTAAATGTTGGTCAAATTAAAACTGAGAGATCTTATGTGAAACAGGCCAGTCTTTCCAACAGGAGACTGTCTGTTTTATTTTGGAGCCACTGAAATAGAGTGCTAGTTACCTGAGGACAAAAACCAGATAACAGAAGACTTAGTGCAGGAAATTCAAGATGCTGACACACTCACTCTGTTTTCTTCTTTGCAATCACAGGAATCTGGGGAAGCCTATGAACACGGTAAATATTCAGGGATCATCACTCTGCTGAGGGACAATCCAACTGAAAAGGTGGGGTTCCCTGGCTCTGGTTGGACAGTGGACCTGATGCTAGATTCCTACTTGGGGTCGGGCTGTCGGTGCAGAGAAGAGGCTGATCTCCCAGGAAAGAACACTGTCTTTGTTCTGTGGAACCTGGGAGCAACTGCAGCATTTAGATGTTTTGGGTGTGTGAATCAGGGTTGGGGGCCCACGTGTGAGCCCAGGGGGTGTGATTCTGGAGCTCTGTGTCTGTGTGTGTTTCCTCTGGAGATGTTTCCCTGTTACACAGCACTAGTTAACTGTGAACTTTCTAAACACTTCTCACTACCACTGCACACTGACTATACATTACCTGATTCTTTCCTCAACTCAGTCTTTCCTCCAAAGAGAAAGTAAAAGTCATTCAGTTTGTATTCAAATCTTTGGAGCCCCATGCACTACAGTCCATGGAATTCTCCAGGCCAGAATACTGGAGTGGGTAGCCTTTCCCTTCTCCAGGGGATCTTCTAAACCCAGGAATCAAGCACAGGTCTCCAGCATTTGCAGGCTGACTCTTTAACAACTGAGCTATCAGGGAATCCATTCCCCAAAATAGCTTAATATTAATTTTCCTCAGGTGAAGATGGCAAACGGACAAATGTCCCAAATTCTTAACCTCCTAGTGGAAAAGCCGAACTGAGTACCTAGGGTTGATCCCAATTTGGCTCCTCTGGATGAGTAACCTGCTCCTACCAGTCAGCCATGTGATCCTCAGTCATGCGGAAAGGGGGTTGGCATCTATATCCATCCCTGGAGGTACTAGCAGGTCCAGGGGTCCAGATCCTGCCCTTCATTAAAAGGTGGGCACAGGGGTCAAGGAACCCAGGGTAACCATAGGCGGATTAACGCCAACTTTGACACAGTCATTATTCAGAAAACAATCTCGGGACTCACATCCTCCTGGTAAACTCACAGATTCTGAGTGTTAGGTGGCATTTTATAGAGTGTAAGTCATATGTGTTGGCGTTCCTGTCATTGTTTACACAAGGACAAAAGCATATTATCATCAGAGATGTGCCTCACTGTACTGGGTAATATTACCATAACCTCACATTGATTAAACCCTGTAGTACACACTCAAGGGAAATTGTCAAATAAAACTCACGTTGGAACGTGAAAGTTTAGTGACCATGACTCTTGTTGTAAATCTCATGCACAGCTGGGTCAGACACAGTCAGGTTCACTCCATGCTTCCTCTCCATAATGAACTGTCCCACTAAAAGTATGACTTCTGTGAGTATGAACCACCACTGACTCAGTGGACATGCAAATATTTTTTTGGAAAATCAAGCCTGGGAAATAACATCGCATGATTGACAATAGCTATTTACAAAGGTAGTATTGAATTTAGTCCTCTAACAAGAGTTTGCTTTTAATCAAGAATAAAGACTCAAGACTTGGTCAGTACAACAGCTGAAACAGCAGATCCTGAGGATGCAGTGATCTAGGAAGAAACCCAGAAGATAGGTGTGATTTACCAGAAGCCCTAAACAGAAAGGAGGGTCATGGGTCTCTGCCACTGAAAGCTGGCATGCATTGTAATGTTTCACTTTTCCCCATTGGTTTGTTGATCACCAGTTAAATGCAGCCAATCTCTTTCACTGCCTTCCTGCTTGTCTCTGTTGTTATACTTCATCCAGGAAAGAGGAAGATTGAAGAGCAGCTCAGTCCATAGTTACTTAACCTCTGTCATGTATGCATTCCACCCGATCCCCCATCAAACGAACAAACGAAAAAACTGGGATCTTTGTAAGCAGCCTCTCCTCTGTCCTGATGGCCTTCTGTTTCCCTCTAGCTCCCCAGGAGCACGTGGTGTTGGAACCGCCCCAGCCCGGGGCTGAGGAACCATCTCTGCATCCCCTGGAGGTAAGCTCTACTTGGTGTCTCACACAGGCTGTTGCTTCCCTTCTTTATGTTTCATTCAGCGAACAACAGTTACAGTAATCTGAAAATGCATATGAACACTTACGTATGCAATTCCTTGCTGGTGAAATATTGACGTTAAATCTGGTATCAACACAGACCTGATTCAAAAAGACACTAAAAATACCATCAATTACTACTGTAGGTACTTTCCTCAGTAGAAATTTTTTCCTCCTTGAAATTGAAAGATCTTAAGTCAAAGAGCCCAGCCTTTTCAACAAGGGTCCTCAATGTTTTCTTTTGGAACAATTGATTTTTTAAAAGGTTTAGTTACCTGAGGAAAACAGAAAATCAGATACCATAAAAGTTACTGCAGAGAACACACGATGCCGCCAGCCTCACACTGTTTTCTTCTCTCTAATCACAGGCAGCCAGGGCAGCCAAGGAACACGGTAAATATTCAGGGACCGTCCCTCTGCTGAGGAACAGTTCATCTGATGATTGGGGGCTCTCCTGCCAGCTAGCTTTGCAGAGTCACCTGATGCTGGATTCCTATGGGGCTGAGGGTTGGGGGTTCTGAGAAGAGACTGATCTCACGGAAAGAACAATGTCTGTGCTCTGTAGTCCCTGGAATCAGCCACATCTTTTAGAGGATGTGAGTCTGCGTGAATCAGGGTTGGGGGCCCATGTGTAAGCCCGTGTGGTGTGATTCTGAAGGTGTGTGTGTGTGTTTCCTCAGCAGACGTTTCCCTCTTACGCAGCACAAGTCCCCTGTGATCCTTCTGAGCACTTGTCATCACCACTGCTCACTGACTATACATTACCTGATTCTTGCCTCAACTCAGCCGTCCCTCAAGTTTCATTAATACTCATTTTCCTCAGATGAAGATGCTGCTGAGCAAAATGGCCCAAGCCCTTGTCCTTCTAAGTGGAAAAGCCAAACTGAGAACATAGGAGGCTTCTAGTGTGTCTGGTCTGGACCCCTTACCTGACCTGGTCACTCATCCTTGAAATCCTAGTCATGAAACAAGGGGGTCCCTGCATCTATGTTTATGCCTGGAGGTACTATAAACTCCAGTGGTCCAGACCGTGCCCATCATTACAAGGTTGGCACAGTGGTCCCGAAACCAGGGCCAGCAAAGTGGATTAACAGCTAACTTTGGCACAGTCATTATTGTGAAAGGGACTCGGGGTTTGCATCCCCTGGTGAACTCACAGATTGTGAGAGTTTTGTGGCCTTGTGTAGACAATGTTGGTCCAGTCTGTTGGTGCTAGTGTCATGCTTAAACAAGGAATAAAGCAGATTATCATGAGGGAGATATTTCATTTTACTGGATGATATTATCATAAGCTTTACATTGATTAAAGCTGGTAACACACACTCTAGGGAACGTGTCAAATAGATCTCACATTCAATTTTGATAGTTAGCCTCCTGAACATGAGTCATTGTAGTCTCCTAAAGAGCTGGGACAGAGACAGTCAGCATTCACCCTTGGTTCCTCTCCATAATGAACTGTCCCATTAAATGTATCACTTCTGTCATTGTGGACAGCCACTGTCTCGGTGGACATGCAAATATTGTTTGGAAAGTGAAGACTGGGACAAAATATCACAGGATTGATAATAGATATTTGTAAAGGCAGGATTGAATTCAGTCTGCTAATAGAGCTTGCTTTTAATGAAGAATGAAAGTTCATAGAAAACTTGGTAATTTCAATAGCTGCAACTTTGCATCCTGGGGAGGGAGTGATCTAGGAAGAAATCCAGGGCTGATTTAGCAGATGCTCCAAGGAAGCAGTTGGGACGTTCATCTCTGTCATTTAAAGCTGGAATGCGTTTTAGTGTTTCTTTTTTCCCCAATAGTTAGGTTATCATTAGATCACTTGTTAAAATACAGAGGCTTTCTTGCATTTCTTTCCTGCTCCTCTCCTTTGCTCTCCTTCATCCAGCAAAGAGGATAATTCAACAGCAGCTTAGTCCATAGTTACTTACCTACCTCATGCATACACTTCACCCTTGTCCCTATCAAAAAAAAAAAAAAAAGAAAGCTGAGTGACTAGTGAGTAGCCTCACCAGTGTCCTAAGAGATACTCTGTCCCACTAGTTCCCCAGGAAGACCTGGTGGAGGAACTGTGCTTTCTATAATTAACTGTCCCACTAAACAGATGGCCCCTGTAAGTATGGATGCTCAATGGACATGTACACACTGTATGGAAAATACATATTGATAGAAAAATACTACATTATTCATAATAGCTATTTTTAAATGGAAGGAATTCAGTAATATAAAATCTTGTGTATTTGATTTTCTTTAAGACAAGTAATTAGTGAATTAATAGAATAGCATACTTTGCCCAGGATTGATTTCAGTCCTCTAACAGAGTTTACTTTAAATCAAGTACAAAGTCTCATAGAAAACATGATGAACAGAGTAGCAGCAACTGTACACCTCAGGGGAAGAGTGACCTGGGAAACATCAAGAGACAGTGGCCATTTAGCAGGAGCTCAAAATGAGCAAGAGGAGTCATGAGTCTCTTTCATTGAACAGTACACACAGTTTAGAGTTTTCCATTTTTTAGATTGATTATTTCATGTTGACTAGGTTCCTCTAGCTAGAAAGCCAAAGATCTGTTTCCATTTCCTTCCTCCTCTCCTTTACTTTCCTTCCTCCTCCAAAGAGGATGGATGAACACAAGTTCAGTCCATGCTTATCAACCTCCACATCCGTACACACCACCCCACGTCCACACAGAGAGAAAACATCCTGCATGATTCCTGAGCTGCCTCTCTAGTGTTCTAACAGCTACTCTGTGTCCCCTAGGTTTCACTGAGGACCTGCCAGTCAACCCCACTTGTGACAGCACTGAAGAGACTCCATGTGTCTCCAAGGAAAGTTTTTTTTTTTTTTTTCTGGTCTAAGATAGAAATATTGTTTTCTTTCTTTTTCAGTAGAATTAAGTTATGAGTCTTTGAAGGTGTTCATTTCAGATAGAGACAATTCCCTTGGTTGGGATAATGTGGAGTGAGATACTTATTACCAAATCATGACGCCTCAGTCCACAGGATATTAAAATTGTTAGCATCCATTACACCCTGTTGAGTACAGATTTCTCTCTCCTGCAGCAAGATTTCCTCTAAGAAAAGAATTCTGCAATTTCCAACCCAAAGGATCTTGGAAGCTCCATCCTCCAGGCAAAGGCCTTGCCTTTCATCCTGAGTATGTCTGTTCTGATATTGCTGAACTCCACTGCTGTTCCTCATCAGGAAGTGTCACCAAATGAACCAAAGATTGTGCATCTATGTGATCTTATCCTCATAGTGTCTTCTCTTCTGTACTTGCAGGTGGCCCTTTCAGAATGTGAAAGCGGTATGTATTCTAGAATCATTCACTTTGGGAGAAAAACTTTGTAGATGAGAAAGTTGGGGCTTGCTTTCTGGTTTTAGTGTAGAGGCCAAACTGATTCCAAATTCCTGCTGGCAATGAGTATAGGGGCCCTAGTGATAATAATTCATAAGTAGAGCAATGTGGCTGATTACTGTAGTTCCAGGAAGAAGCTGGTACTATGGTTAATAGTGTAGGTTTGTGTCCATGGAACTGGGTGTGTCTCTATGTGTAATGAATAGTGTGATTCTCCACGTGTCTGTTATTTTTCTGTCTTGTGTTTTACTCGAGATTTGTCACCCTAAACATCACTGTTACTGGTGTCAACTTTCCCCCCAAATTTCCCATCACCATGTACCATTAATGAGTATGTATATAAAAATTAAACCAAGTATACACATTCACTGTATCCATTGATTTTATACCAAGTGACCATCCCATACCCTGAAAGACAAATCCCATCCCTACCCAGGAAAATGTTTACCTCGCAGTCTTTTTAATTTTTCTTGAATTTCTTCTTGGCTCTGCTGGGTCTTCATTGCTGCACAGGGTTTTCTCTGCTTGTGGAGAGTGGGGGCATCTCTCTAGTTAGAGTGTGTAGGGTGTGCAGGTGTATCCCTTTAGCAGCTTCTTTTGTTGCAGAGCATGGCTTCTAGGGCTCTTGGGCTTCAGTCGTTTTGGAAGGTAGGCTCAGCACTTGTGGCTCCTGGGCTCTAGAACACAGCTCAGTCCTTGTGGTGCACTGAAGGGTCTGGTTTCTCCAAGGCATGTGAACTCTTTCCAGACCGGGGATTGAGCTCGTATCTCCTGTGTTAGCATGTAGATTCTTAAGCACTGAAGCACCAGTGAAGCCCTATACAATTCTTGAAAACAAAACTGTGTTTTAGTATTCCCCTCCTGGGTCAATCACATCTTCCTTTAGTCATAAATTCCATTTCTTACTAGGTCTTATAGCATTTTGATTGGTCATGATTCATCTGCCATTTCCCTTATTCAAACTCTTTCCTATTAGAGCCTCAGAATGGATCTTTTCCCCTCAATCAAGGCCCCTAGTACTGGGGAGGCTCCTTCCTTCTGCAGGGATCCCTGGTGGTACCCACGTGCCACACCCAGGTCTAGAGGAATCTGAGAAAGGAGGAACCTAAAAGCATAGATGAAGTTCAGGCCAGCTTTGCCTCTTACGCTTTGAAGTGTCCAGTCAGTCCTGTTAATTCAGCGCACTGTGTTGTTCAGCTTGTCTCTAGAACTTTTCCATCCTGCAACAAAGATTTTATAACCATTAAACAGACCCTCCCTCTGTCAACCTCCTCCCAGTTCTTGGAACCACCCTTCTACCCTCTGCTTCTCTGAATTTTCCTATAGAAACCTCAGGTAAATGGAGTTGTGCAGTATTTGCCCTCCATTGACTACCTTATTTCACTCTTAACAATACCCTCGAGCTTCATTCACAGTGCTGCGAATGACAAAGTATCCTTCATTTGTAAATGCTGCAAGGCTTCGAGTGTATGTATACACCCCATTTTCTTTTTGATTTATCTGCCCGTAGACACTGGGCAGTTTTCTTGGATTTTGTGTGCAGTATGGCAATGGATATGTGATTGTAGATATCTCCTGGACATTCTCATTTTATCTTCTTTGGACATAAGCTCAAAAGAATGATTCTTGGATCTTATGATCATTCTTTTAATATTTTGAGGGACTTCCAAACTGTTCCATAATGGCTATGTCATTTTACATTTTTACCAACAGTTACAAAAGTTCCATTTTCTACTTTGTTGCCAAAATCTTTTATTTTCTTTTTAGAATACACAACCTGAAAGGTGATATCTCCTTTCGACTTGGTTTCCATTTCACTGATACTTAGTGATGTGGAGGACCATTGCTATGTATAATCATCATTTCTCTGTCTTCTATGAAGAAATGTCGATTGAAGACTTTACACATTTTTTAAAGTCAGTTATTTGCCTTTTGTTGTTTTGAAGCTGAGTTGTAGTAGTTGCTATATATTCTGGATATTGGCCCCTTATTCCGATGCAAAGTTTGCAGATACTTCCTCTCATTCCATCAGTAGCCTTTCTGTTGATTGTTGAGGAGACCATCTTTTCTTCATTTGATCATTTTAGAACCCTGGCAAACATCTTTTGGCCTCACATGTGTGAATTTATTTAAGATTCCCTCCTTATGATTCATTGGTCTCTTTGCCTATTTTGCTGCAGGTAGAACACAGTTTTGCCTGCCGTGGCATTCTTACCTGTTTTGAATTCAGGAAGCCTGAAGGCCCCACTGTCGTTCTTTGCTCTCAAGATTGTTTTTGCTCTTTGGGTTTCTCTTCGGTTGCATAAATTTCAGTATTGGGGGATTTTTTCTTTCCATTTCTATAAAAATGACATGAGACTTTGTGAGTCGTTTCAATATGTACATCACTTTTAGGAGTTTAGGAAGGTCAACAACACTAAATATTCCAGTCTATGAATATGATATTGTATTCTGATTACTTGTCTCCTCTTTCTTTCAAAAGTATTCTATGGCTTTCAGTGCACAAATCTTTCACTTCCTAAGGCGCCTTTTGTGTTGCTTTGCTTGGGACCTCTAGAGTCAGGGATGGGAAAGATGGGCTCTTGAAGACTGTGAATGTCCCTCCCCTCCCCTCTGTGCCTACTCTGTAGTTACTTGTCAGACGAGCTCTGGGCCATGCCCGTCACTGCTGTCTACAAGTGACCCCCTCCGGGGAATTTGCTTTGAATCTGCATGTTCACCTTACTATTGGCATGTTCATAAGCACTCTCCCAATGCCTGGCCTAGGTTCAAGAGCCCCAGGTATACCTACATATGAATGGTCTCATCAGGGCATCAGAGTGTCTACAACAGAGAACAACCTGAAGAGACAATTAATTGCCTTTTCCTTGTCTTTGGAGCTATGAGAGCTGAACTTTCCAATGTAGTAGCCAGTAGTCAGATCTCCCTATCTATAATTAACATATTTCAAACAATATTTAACATTTTTTAAAAATCACGAAAAACACACGTTTGTTGATCACAGTAGCCATATTTCCAGTATGTTCATAAGTGTTGGAATTTCAGCTTTGTAAGCTTGAATGTAAGAGCTATATTGGGCCTGTAGAAGTGTAAGGTTAAAATGTGATTCTCTCAGCATCTCTCTCTCATATGAAATTTTGCACTGGGATCAACATCTTGTTGAAGGACTCTGACTCTAGAAACACAGGGGAGGTCTGTGAACCTGGAGGAAAGACCAGGGAGATGCTGTGTGAGCCAAGCAGAGGAGGAGAAATGGGTGGGTCACCTTGTATAATAACTGTATTATTGCTCATGGTTGTCTTTCTGCAGACTGCTTCCTGGAAAGTATTAGCAGCAGTGATGCAGAAGAAAATGCAGTTAGGGAACAACTCTCAGATGGGATTAACAGGGAGAGGGTTCCAGGACCACTTGGGTTACACTTAACTCTTTGGAGATGAAGGAAGGTGAATATAAACTGAGGAAGTAGAGGGAAATATGTGTAGAATTTTTATTTGTTCTTTTCATATTTTAATGATTTCATAGACCCGTGTGATCATGTGCTACATTGTGCTGTGCTTAGAGACATCTCTTTTTGCTTGTCCATTTAAAAATCTCCTTTCCGAGAAGACTGCTCTTTCCTTGTCCTTTCACTGCTCAGTGTGAACGCTTGGCTTCTGGGCAGTACCTGCAGGGTTTTATGTACGAGGAACTTTGGCTTTATGTTTAAATTCTCCTATGACGGCCACATCCTGTGGGCACAAAATTCTCATGGTCACTTGACACTGGAGACCAAGTTCTGGCAGTGAGTGTCAGGTGGTGGGTGAGACATGAACTCTCTCCCTCTGCATTTTCAGGACTTGTGGTTTCCCCTCAAGTTTGTCCTCACTGTTTGTTCCTTGTATGAAGGGTGGTCTCAGGGTTGGATGAGTGAAAGCTCATGTGATCTGGTCTCCCTGCCTGGGCTGAGTCTCCTGGAGCTCATCTCAGCGCCACACCTCCCCAAGGATGCTGTGTTGCGTGAGAGCTGTCCATGTGCAGGTGCCCCTAGAGTCCAGCATGGCCACAGATTCTAGAGACTGTGAAGGGGCCGCTGGCTTTCTTTACACATTCGCTCTAGCAGCCCTGCTGACCTGGTCTCCTGGGACTGACCAGACCTAGGTCAGAGACTCAGAGCAGCAGGACCCGGGGTGACTGCTCCCCTTAGAACCCACTACTCCCTCCAGACCAAAGCGCCAGGTGGTTTTGATCACCATCTTTGCACGCTCCTCAACTCATTTGTTTACCTTTTATTTTGTTATTTGTTTCTCATTTGAGCTGTGGGATTTTCTGCTGTATTTTGAGTATGAGCTCCTAATGTGATATATGGTTTGCAGCTTTTCTGTAGGTTAACGTTTCATCCTACAGATTGTTGAAGAGACAGCCCTTTCCCTATTTTGTTGTCCTAGAACCTTTATGAATTTCATTTCACCTTGTATGCATGAGTTTCCTTGTTTGTTTGTTTTTCATTCTGGTATTTAGGGCTATGCATCTATTTCTATGTCAGTATCATACAGCTTTGATTCCAATAACTTTGTAATGTGTTTTGAAATCAAGAGGTGAGAAACTTTGATCTTTGATCTTGGTTCTCAAGATCATTTTGTCTATTTGGAGTTCTTAGTGGTTCCATACATATCTTTGGAATTATGTTTTCTATTTCTATGAAAATGACATTAATATTTTGATTGGTGTTGCAGTGAGTCTTTACTTAGGTTTAGATTCTGTAGAAATGTCAACAGTACTAAGTCTCCAGGCTATGAGCATGGAATGTCATGTTAATTTCTCGTCCCTTGACTCACTCCCTCAGTGTGCTGTGTAGTGTTCAGTGTGCTGGTCATGTCTCTCTGAAGGCCCTGTGTCCCTCCTTCCCTGATCTCAGAGTCAGTGGTGGAGGGATGGGCTTGTGAGGAGACACAGTGTCTCTCCCTCCCTCCTCTCCTCTTGTCTGATGATGGTCAGCACAGGCACCCTGGGCCCTGTGTCCATACCTGTCCCCTCAAGAGGAACACCTGCTGGGAATTCCTCTAAGATCTGGGTGTTGACATTGTTGTTTCAGTGTCCCAAAGGCTCATGAGTACCTGGCATGTGTGCACGAGCCCAGGAAATGCCTCCAAACGAATCATCAAATCAAGCCAGTCAGATGCTCTGCAGACACTGTTGGGGTACGATTCAAAGGCCTGCAAGTCCTGGGCTTATCTAGACTTGAGACCAAAGAAAGATCCCAGAGTTGACAGAGATATCAAAGGTTTACTAGACGGGGTGATTTCCATGTCTGAAGTAAAAGGGTCCTGGAGAGACACCCACTGTGGATAGCAGGGGACAGGCAGAAGACAGCAGCTGCAGCAATCTTCACTCGGGGGATAGGGAGTCCACCAGTTACAGTGGGAATGAACAGCAGGTTGGCTTCTGGGTTGCAATGGTTACCATGGAAACCAGTAGAGCATCCCATCCCTCTCTTAACCCCTCAGGCTAAATAGTTTCATGGGGCAGAAGTCTTGTGTTTGCTAATCTATCAGCAAACAGCTATCTTGAAATGGCCAGAAAATGCAGAGGAAATAATCAGGAGAGGGAAAATAACAGAGAGGTGGTAACATCCTATATATAGCCTTGCATGCTCAGTCACTCAGTTTTGTCTGACCCTTTGAGATCCCATGCCCCATATGCCACCAGGTTCCTCTGTCCATGTATTCTCCAAGGAAGAATATAAAGTGGTTCACCATATCCTTCTCCAAAGCCTCTTCCCAACCCAGGGATCCAACCCATGTCTCCTCCATTGGCAGGCAGATTCTTTACTGCTGAGCCACCTGGGAAGCCCTACACCCTCCCTTGTAACAGAGTCCCCTGGCATTCCAAAAACTGTTCTACCACAGTCTATCAGAAGTGTTAGAATAAATGGTACTGATCTCCAGATTCATTCACTCTTCCCTGGTGACTCAGACGGTAAAGAATTCACCTGTAATGCAGGAGACCTGGGTTTGAAACTTGGGTCAGGAAGATCCCCTGAAGAAGGAAATGACCACCCACTCCAGTGTTCTTGCCTGGAGAATTCCATGACAGAGGAGCCAGGAGGGCTCAGTCCATGGGGTCTCAAATTGTTGAAGATGACTCAGTGACTAAGCACATGCCCGTGTATAAGCTTACACAGTGGCTGTTGTGGGTTATAGTGTGGCAGCCACTGGCCAGATGTGACTGTTATAATTTGCTTAAAGGCATGTTTTACATATGTCAAAACCACTTGGAATTTCAGGTTGCTCAGCATGAAGGTGAGAGCTCTAATGGCCCTGTAGAAGTGAGAGGTTGAGAACTGACTCTTTCAGCATCTCTATCATTCGGTTTGCAACTGAGATCAGTGTCTTATTGAAGGGCTCTGACTGCACAGAGCACAGATGACTGCCATCTGCTATCCACAGTGAAGTGTCTTTCCAGAATCCTAGGAAAATGTTCAGGGTGATGCTGTGAGAGCCAGCAGGGCCTCAACTGGAGCGGAAGTGGGTGGGTCGCTCATTCTAGTCACCTTGTTGCTCCTGGTTGTGTTCCTATGGAATGTGTGTGGAGAGCATTTGGTGCAGTGATGAGGAAGGGGACACTGGCAGGAAACAGCATTCAGTTGGGATCTGATGGGAGAAGCTTCCTGGAAATTTAGGGTTAAACACTCTGCTTGGAGGCTAAGGAAGGTGAACATGAAATTAGGAAGAAGGACTCTGTGTAGAGTTCTGACTTACTATTTTCATATTTTAATGATATGATAGAGAGAGAAATTGTGTCCTGGACTTGCACTGTGCTCTGTTTATAAACACCTTTTTTTGCTTTCCTCTTCAAACATTATTTTGCCCGTAAGAGCTGCTCTTTCTGCGCTTCCACTAGTATGGAAGCCTGGTCTCTGGTCAGCACATGTCGGGTATTGTGCACTGCAGACTCTGTTTCTATTGCATGTGGAACTATGATGGCCACGTCCTAGTGGGCACAAAACTTGCATTGCCACTTGACCCTGGAAACATGTACTTGTAGCACATGTGAGGTAGTGTGTGAGACGTGAACTCTCTCCTCCTGAGCTTTCAGGACTTGTGACTTCCCTTCATGTCTGTCCTCACTGTTAATTCTTCATGTAAAGGGCGCTCCCAGGGTGGATGAGTCCCAGGACACAGGCTCTGGGTCCCTGCCTGGGCTCAGTCTCCTGGAGCTCATCTCAGCCTCTGCACCAGCCAAGGCTGATGTGCTTCCATGTGATAGGTCTATGTCCAGCTGCTCCTAGAGACCCTCCATGGCTGGAGATTCTAGAGTCTGTGAAGGGGCCACTGGGCATCTTCACACACTTGCTTTCACAGCCCAGCTGACCTGGTGTCCTGGGATTGAGCAGTCCCAGGGCAGCAGGTCCTGGGGTCACTTCTGCTTTCATAACCCACTCTGCATCGGGCATCCAGAGAGTCCTGCCCCTTCTCCCCAGTCCCAGGCCTGCCCCATCCTCTGTCCTTTCCTTCCACCTTCCCAGGTCTCATCCCTCCAATTTTCCAAGTCTCAGTGCAAACCCTGCAGCGACCAGGTGTTTATGGAGGACCCTTGCCACAGCATTCTGGCTAAATGTAATTGGGAGCATTTGCCTCTGTCCTCTCTAAGGGTTTGGGAAACTTGAGGTGTTGCTGTGAACATTAAGCATCTCCCAGATACCTCAGGTCACCCCAGTCAACAGGAAAGTCTCTGTTGTGTGGAATTTTTGTCCTTCCCTCCTGCAGGGGTCAAAACACTCTCAGATCCATGCCAAGCCCTCCCTGGGAGGGATGGATTGGTTAATTCAATAATGGGCTGATTGGAGATGCTGGTCACACACCCATGGTCCTTCTTCCAGTGTGCCCCTGTTGGAGAACTCTAGTGTTTTTGGAGGTTCAAGGAAGAAGGAAAGGAACAGGGACAAGAGAAGAGAAATGAGGAAGGAAGGGAGAGGAAATAGTGGGAGAAGGAGGCAAGTGAGGTCATGGGCAGAGATGCATGGAGACAGTGACCGCCTGGAGGAGGAACAGGTTGTCATGGCCTCATTCCTGGTCACATGTAGACAAGTTGAGGGTGGCAACAGGATGTTGGAGGGCAGAGACCCACTTTTTCATTGCAGAGGTGAAATTCAGGCCCTGGGAGGTTGTTGAGGCAATTACACCAGGGGTCCCAACGCCAGGCTGTGAGGGGCTCTGGTCACATCCTGACTCTAAGCCTCCCATTTGCTTTCCCACAGCCTCTCCACATGACTGCTGCCCTCAGACACCAGACGAGTACATGGCGGATAATGAAGATTCAGAGACAGTGAGCAAGAATACTGAGGTCATTTATTTCTTCTTTCATATCTTTCAGAAATTTTCTCTTTCTCTGATCCATAGACTCTTCCTCGTAACCCTTCCCCATCTCCTCTTTCCAACTTTTTGTGATTAACCTTCTGGAGGACTTGGTCTCTTGCAGGCACTTAGGGTTCTTGGAGCTTATATAAAATCTATGAAATGTGTCTGCAGCCCTCTTCTCCCATTTTCTTAGCATTGCCCTGGCTCCTGACCTCACGTCTGCAGCCTTGAACCTGGCTTTGTCACGATGAGTGGCCTGAGCAGGAGTTGAGGCTGGAGTCAGCAGGTCTGGACCCACACAGCTGAAGGAGCCCCCATGAAGTCTGCACTGCCCTGAGCTACTCCATATGACTGCTTTCCTGCTCTGGGAACTGCCTGACTGATCTCTTCCTTCTAGATGTCAGACAATTCTCTAATCATCTCTTTGGAGAATGGCAAAAATGTGATCAGTGATGATGAAAAAGACCAGGAGGAGCAAGTGTGAACGTGGGGCCTGAGTTGCAAAGGTGAGGCAGACGAGGGCACGTGTCTCCATCATGACCCTAACTCACCTGGTGCTTCAGAAACATGAGCAAAAACCCTGGGGTCTGCTGCAGAGTGTGACCACAAAAGTGGAGACAAGAGGGTGGTAACAATCCGTGCAGACGAGTGGAGGATGCCCTGAGCACGTCTCCCCAGGGCACAGGTCCCGTCCACAGATGGCCCCGAGGTTGCTGGACTGGCTCCCCTGGCAGCTCTTACATTTGCAGGGAGGCTGGGGGCACTGTGGGGCCACTGTGTGCAGGAGTCTAGGAGCTGCTGTTCCAGCGTGTTCTCTTTGAAGATCCCCACTGGGGGCTTCCTCATCTCCCTCTGCAGGACCCAGCTCTGCCCTCCAACCCCCCAAAGGCAACAGGGGCACCCCTAGTTCACTCCAGCTACAGAGAGAGGTTGGGGAGGCTCCACCCTCCCCAGTCCTGGGCTCCTGGGAACAGAGTGAAAGAGACACGGGTGCCCAGAGCTCATGGAGTCAGGGAGTCACCTGGCAGCTCTGCCTCCCTGTGGGTGCTCCCTGGTCCTGAGGGTCCCAGAGAGCCTGGGCAGGTGTCTGAGTCTGAGGTCCCTCAGGATCTGGAACCCTGGGGTCCTGGGTCAGCTCAGGTACCTTTTCTCAACCTGAAGTTAGAGGTTGTGTAGATTCTTCTGTGTAGGTGTCCAACTCCAACTTAAGAATCACCAGAGAGCAATTCTGTGCCTTGTGCACTTGGGATGGTGGTGCTAGTGGTAAAGAACCCACCTGCCAATGCAGGAGGCACAGGAGACTCGGGTTCAGCTTCTGGGTAGGGAAGATAGACTGGAGAAGGTAACGGCAACCCACTCCAGTATTCTTGCCTGGAGAATCCCGGTGACCGAGGAGCCTGGTGGGCTGTCATCCACAAGGTTGCACAGACTCGAACGCGACTGAAGTGACTGAGC